>NW_019944865.1:60052-62843 GCF_002910315.2 Salvelinus sp. IW2-2015 | reverse complement strand
TTTCTTGTGGCAACAGGTCACACATCTTGCTGCTGTGATGTCACACTGTGGTATTTCACCCAGTAGATATGGGAGTTTATCAAAACCGGGTTTGTTTTTGAATTCTTTGTGGATCTGTGTAATCTGAGGGAAATATGTGTCTCTAATATGGTCATACATTGGGCAGGAGGTTAGGAAGTGCAGCTCAGTTTCCACCTCATTTTGTGGGCAGTGTGCACATAGCCTGTCTTCTATTGAGAGGCAGGTCTGCCTACGGCGGCCTTTCTCAATAGCAAGGTTATGCTCACTGAGTCTGTACATAGTCAAAGCTTTCCTTTACTATCCTCTTTAATAAGAGAACCAGGGTTACCGGGCTGTAGTGGAGCGGTGCCGTGAGTTTCAAGTTCCTTGTTGTCCACATCACCAACAAACTATATTGGTCCAAACACACCAAGACAGTTATGAAGAGGGCATGACAATGCCCTTTCCCTCTCAGGAGGCTGAAAAGATTTGGCATGGGTCCCCAGATCCTCAAAAAGTTATACAGCTGCACCATCGAGAGGATCCTGACCTGTTGCATCACCGCCTGGTATTTATTTTTTACTTCAGTTTATTTAGTAAATATTTTCTTAACTCTATTTCTTGAACTGCATTGTTCGTTAAGGGCTTGTAAGTAAGCATMTCACGGTAAGGTCTACACCTGTTGTATTCAGCGCATGTGACAAATATAATTTTATATAATTTTATTTGACATACCCGTAACCCGTAGATTTGTGTTTGCACAATTTTTTACAGTGTATAGTACAGAATGATATATTTTGATGCTTTCAGAAGTCATGTAAGTTTACCAAGAAGATACTGAAAACAAGATATTACAGAGTTGAAGAAAACCAGTAACCTTTATGATGTTGATTAAAACGTTGGGGAAGCTTCATCCTTCCAGGAACCACTTGATTTGTAGAACATCTCATTCGTGCTTTGCCGTTATACTTTCCTGTGCTCTCCTTGTATTAGTTGGGAGTCTGAATCTTTACTTCCAAGCCACACACATACACACGCATATGCACTCACGAACACACACACACACAACAGCACACCCACACAACCCACACACCACACACAAGACACACACACCACACAAACACACATCACACACACACACACACAACACACAAACACAGACAGACACACAACCACACACACCAACACCACACACACAAACCACACACACCACACACCACACACACCACCACAACACACACACACACACTGTCACATTCATGACATTGAGTTCTTTTTTAATGTCTTATTTTAGTTTGGTCAGGGCAGTAGTTGTTGTTTTTTTCTGATGTTTTGTTCTAGTAACCGTTATATTTCTATGTTTTGGTTCCTAGTCAGTGGTTCTCAATAGAGGCAGGTGTCAGTACGTGTTCTGATGGGAGCCATATTTAGTAGCTGTTTTTAATTGGTGATTTTGGTGGGTGTTGTGATACTGTGTTAGTGTTTGACATACGGGATGTTTGATTTTCATTTATTCTTTTGTATTTTTGGTTATTCATATTCGATAATGATATGTATGGATATAGTACAAGAGATATTTGGTCCTTTCTTCACCACGAAAGCTGTTAACACACACAACCAAACACATGACAAAACCGCTTGTCTTCAGTCAGGCTTGATGGGTCTGCTTCTTTGGTCTTGGTCTTTATATTTTCCTACTTCACCTCCTTCGTTTTAACTAAGCACAGGGAGTGGGAGATGGAGATCACATCTTATCTCTTCTCTTCTCTCAAAGTGTTGGTTCATCATTTTTAACGACAAGCGCTGTCTTGTTCTTTGTTCTTTCAATCTCTGTCTCTCTCTTCTCTCTTTCTCTCTCTCTCTTTTCTCTTCTCGTCAACTCTCTCCCCCCCTCGTCTCTCTCTTTCCTCTCCTCTTTCTCTCTTCTCTCTCGTCGTTCTCTCTTTCTCTTCCTCTCATATCTTTCTTCTCTCTCCTCATCTCTTCTCCTCTCCTCACCACCTCTCTCTTCATCTCTCTCTCCTTTCTCGTTACTCTCTCTCGTCTCCTCTCTCTCTCGTCTCACCCCCCACCCCTTCATCCTCTCTCTCTCTCTCTCTGTTCTCTCGTCTCGTCTCTCTCACAACCTCCTCCTCTCTCTTTTCATCTTCTCTCTCTCCCCCCTTCGTTCTCTGTTGTAGTTCAGTCAGTTTTGTGCCAGTGAGTACTTCAGAGACATTGATATTGTGTTTGAAACACTTGTAATCATACACTGATAAAATTTGTAATAGCTTGACTATTGAATGGTTATATGCAGGAACGATTTCAATCTGGGGATTTTCATTGTGTGTTTTGGTCTTGCGAAAACATTATTGAATTGAATCAAGACCTAGTTGATTGAAACAGTACATTTAATAGCAATCGTCATATTTTTGCTATGCTCTTTGGGTCTCAATTGATCATTGATTGACGATTTTTGTGGCGTCCGCGAACTAGAACAAATACTAAGAGAAGAGTCAGTTCGTCCTATCGCTCTCTCCAGCTCTCCTAGTCTCCCGCTCTCGTCGAAGTCTCTCCTTCTCTTCCTCACTCTTTCCCTAGTTTCTCTCCTCCACCTCTCACTGTCGTCCTCTCCTCCATCTCTCTAGTTCCCTCTCCGTCTCCAGTTCTCCCTAGTCTCTCCCTCCAAGTCTCTCTATTCTTCTCCTCCTCTTCTAGTCTTCCTTAACTCCATTCTCTCGTCCTCAATCTTCCAGTCTTCTCTTCCAGTCTCTCCCTATTCTCTCATTCAAGTTCATCTATCTCCTTCGGT
>NW_019944865.1:41828-59110 GCF_002910315.2 Salvelinus sp. IW2-2015 | reverse complement strand
TCTGTCTCTTCTGCTGCTGTTGGTCTCTCTGCTCTGTCTTCTTCTCCTGCTGTGGTCTCCTCTGCTCTGTCTCTTCTCCTCTGTGGTCTCCTCTGCTCTATCCTCTTCTCCTGCTGTTGGTCTCCTCTGCTCTATCTCTTTCGCCTGCTGTGGTCCCCTGCTCTGTCTCTCTCCTGCTTGTGGTCTCCTCTGTTCTGTCTCTTTCCTGCTGTGGTCTTCTCCTTCTGTCTCTTCTCCTGCTTGTGGTCTCCTCTGCTCTGTCTCTTTCGCTGTGTCCCTCTGCCTATCTCTTCTCCTGCTGTGTCTCTCTGCTCTATCTCTTCTCCTGCTGTGCGTCTCCTCTTCTCTGTCTCTTCTCCTCTGTGGTCTCTCTGCTCATCTCTTCTCCTTGCTGTGGTTCCTTGCTCTGTCTCTATCCTGCTGCTGGTTCTCCTCTGCTCTGTCTCTTCTCCTGCTGTGGTCTTCTCTGCTCTGTCTCTTCTCCCTGGCTGTGTCTCCTCTGCTCGTCTCTTCTCCTGCTGTGGTCTCCTCTCTCTGTCTCTTCTCCTGCTGTGCGTCTCCTCTGCTCTATCTCTTCTCCTGCCTTTGGTCTCCCTGCTCTGTCTCTTCTCCTGCTGTGGTCTCTCTGCTCTGTCTCTTCTCCTGCTGTGGTCTCCTCTGCTCTGTTCTTCTCCTGCTGGTGGCTCTCCTCTGCCTATCTCTTCTCTTGCTGTGGTCTCCTCTGCTCTGTCTCTTCTCCTGCTGTGGTCTCCTCTGCTCTATCTTCTCCTGCTGTGGTCTCCTCTGCTCTGTCTTTCTCCTGCTGTCGTCTCTCTGCTCTGTCTCTTCTCCTGCTGTGGGTCTCTCTGCTCTATCTCTTCTCCTGCGGTGGTCTCCCTGCTCTGTCTCTTCTCCTGCTGTGCGTCTCCTCTGCTGTTCTGTCTTCTCCTGCTGTGGTCTCCTCTGCTCTATCTCTTCTCTGCTTGGTCTCCTCTGCTCTGTCTCTTCTCTGCTGTTGGTCTCCTCTGTTCTGTTCTCTTCTCCTGCTGTGGTCTCCTCTCTGTCTGTTCTTCTCCTGCTGTGGTCTCCCTCTGCTCTACCTCTTCTCCTGCTGTGCTCTCTGCTCTGTCTCTTCTCTGCTGTTGGTCTCCTCCGCTCTATCTCTTCTCCTGCTGTTGTCTCCTCTGCGCTGTCTCTTCTCCAGCTGGTGTCTCCTCTGTCCTGTCTCTTCTCCTGCTGTGGTCTTCCTCTGCTCTGCTTCTTCTCCTGCTGTGGTCTCCTCTGCTCTGTCTCTTCTCCTGCTTGGTCTCCTCTGCCTGTCTCTTCTCGCTGTGTTCTTCCTCTCTCTATCTCTTCTCCTGCTGTGTTCCTCTGCTCTGTCTCTTCTCCTGCTGCTGTCTCCTCTGCTCTGTCTCTTCCTCCTGCTGTTGATCTCCTCTGCTCTGTCTCTCTCCTGCTGTGGTCTCCTCTGCTCTGTCTCTTCTCCTGCTGTGGTCTCCTCTGCTCTATCTCTTCTCCTGCTGTGGTCTCCTCTTGCCTCGTCTCTTCTCCTGCTTGTGGTCTCCTCTGCTCTGTCTCTTCTCTGCTGTGGTCTTCCTCTGCTCTTCTCTTTTTTTCCCTTTTCCCTGGCTTGTTTTTTTTTGGTCCTCCCTCTGCTCTGTCTCTTCTCCTGCTGTGGTCTCCTCTGCTCTATCTCTTCTCCTGCTTGGTCTCCTCTGCTCTGTCTCTTCTCCTGCTGGGTCTCCTCTGCTGTCTGTCTTTCTTTCTCCTGCTGTGGTCTCCTCTGCTCTATCTCTTCTCCTGCTGTCTCCTCTGCTCTGTCTCTTCTCCTGCATGTGGGTCTCCTCTGCTGTCTGTTTCTTCTCCTGCTTGTGTCTCCTCTGCTCTATCTCTTCTCCTGCTGTGGTCTCGCTGCTCTGTCTCCTTCTCCTGCTGTGGTCTCCTCTGGCTCTATCTTCTTCCTGCTGTGGTCTCCTCTGCTTGTCTCTTCTCCTGCTGTTGGTCTCCTCTGCTCTGTCGCTTCTCCTGCTGTTGGTCTCCTCTGCTCGTCTCTTCTTCTGCTGGGTCTCGGGCTGCTCTGTCTCTTCTCCTGCTGTGGTCGCCTCTGATCTTCTCTTCTCCTGCTGTGGTCTCCCTCTGCTCACTCTTCCCTGCTGTTGGTCTCCTCTTGCTCTGTCTCTTCTCCTGCTGTGGTCTCCTCTGCTCTGTCTCTTCTCCTGCTGTTTCTCCTCTGCTCTGTCTCTTCTCCTCTGTGGTCTCATCTTGCTGTCTCTTACTCCTGCTGTGGTCTCCTCATGCTCGTCTCTCTCCTGCTGTGGTCTCCTCTGCTCTGTCTCTTCTCCTGCTGTGCGTCTCCTCTGCTCTGTCTCTCTCCTGCTGTGGTCTCCTCTGCTCTGTCTCTTCTCCTGCTGTGGTCTCCTCTGCTCTGTCTCTTCTTCCTGCTGTGGTCTTTCTCTGCTCTATTTCTTCTCCGCTGTGGTCTCCCTCTGCTCTATCTCTTCTCATGCGTGGTCTCCTGCTCTGTCTCTTCTCTGGCTGTGGTCTCCTCTGTGTCTATCTCTTTATGCTGTGTCTCCTCTGCTCTAGCTCTTCTCCTGATTGGCTCCTCTGCTTGTCTCGTTCTCCTGCTGTGTTCTCCTTCTGCTCTGTCTCTTTCTCCTGCATGTGGTCTCCTCGGCTCTATCTCTTTCTCCTTGCTTAGTCTCCTCTGCTCTGTTTCTTCTCCGCTGTGGTCTCCTCGCTCTTTCTTCTCCTGCTGGGTCTCCTCTCTCTGTCTCTTCTCCTCTTGGTCCCTCTGCTGTCTGTTTCTTCTCCTGCTGTTCGTCTCCTCTGCTCTGTCTCTTTCCTGCTGTGGTCTCTCTGCTCTGCTCTTCTCCTTGCTTGTGGTCTCCTCTGCTCTGTCTCTTCGTGCCTGCTGTGTCTCCTCTGCTGTCAGTTTCTTCTCTGCTGTGGTCTCCTCTGCTCTGTCTCTTCTGCTGCTGTTGGTCTCCTCTGCTCTGTCTCTTCTCCTGCTGTGTCTCCTCTGCTCTGTCTCTTCTCCTGCTGTGGTCTTCTCTGCTCTATCTGCTTCTCCTGCTGTGGTCTCCTCTGCTCTATCTCTTCTCCTGCTGTGGTCTCCTCTGCTCTGTCTTTCTCCTGCTGTGGTCTCCTCTGCTCTATCTCTTCTCCTGCTGTTGGTCTCCTCCTCTATCTCTTCTCCTGCATGTCTCCTCTGCTCTGTTCTTTCTCCTGCTGTGGTCTCCTCTGCTCTATCTTCTTCTCCTGCTGGTGGTCTCCTCTGCTCTGTCATCTTCTCCTGCTGTGGTCTCCTCTGCTCTGTCTCTTCTCCTTGCTGTTCTCCTCTGCTCTGTCTCTTCTCCTGACTGTGGTCTTCTCTCTGTCTGTCTCTTCTCCTGCTGTGGTTCTCCTCTGCTCTGGTCTCTTCTCCTGACTGTGGTCTCCTCTGCTCTATCTCTTCTCCTGCTGTGGGTCTCCTCGCCTAAATATCTCTTCTCCTGCTGTGGTCTGCCTCCTTGTCTCTCTCCTGCTGTGGTCTCCTCTCCTCTATCTCTTCTCCTTGCTGTGGTCTCCTCTGCTCTGTCTCTTATCCTGCTGTGGTCTCCTCTGCTCTATCTCTTCTCCTGCTGTGGTCTTTCTCTGCTCTGTCTCTTTCTCCTTGCTGCTGGTCTCCTCTGTCTCTGTCTCCTCCTGCTGTGGTCTCCTCTGCTCTGTCTCTTCTCCTACTGTGCGTTCTCCTCTGCTCTGTCTCTTCTCCTGCTGTGGTCTCCTCTGCTTCTGTCTCTTCTCCTGCTGTTGGTCTCCTCTGCTTGTCTCTTTCTCCTTGCTGTGCTCCTCTGCTCTATCTCTTTCTTCCTGCTGTTGGTCTCCTTCTCTCTGTCTCTTCTCCTGCTGTGGTCTGTCTTGAGAGGGGCTAAAGAAACGACACCACCACCCCTTTCAGTCTCAGCCACCATACTGGGACACATTAAACCCTGCAGATTGAGGAATTCTATGGGTGTCTGTTTTCATTGTACACACACATCCAACACCGTGCACGCACACGTGCACACACACACACACACACACCAACCACACACACACAACACACACACACACACACACACACACACACACAACACAACACACACCACACACACAACACACACACACACACACACAACACACACACACACACACATTGCCCCCGCTCATTCCCTCCTCAATGTGATCAAGTATCAAAGCAAAATTAAATTTTTGGGGGACATGCTGTCTTGCTCTCCCCTCTCTCCCTCTCTCTAGTTTGATCTGTCGTTTGTAGACTTGACACCACGCGTATCTCCCCGCTGACATTATCAATCGTTGCGTGGTGCGCAGTGTTCCGGCCGGGCGTGGTTTCCCACACGGGAGCCTAGAGATACGCAGGCCTCTTTGTTTGGTTTAAACCCCCAGAGGAAGCACTTTGACTGGGCCTGGAAGCTGAGCTGTCAGGGGCTGGCTGGAGGAATAGATAGATGAAGGAGAGGGAGGAGGATAGAAGCCGATGGTGAGGTGAGTTTGGTGCGGGTGACGGTATTAGTGCCCAGTGTTTGCTGTGGCTCTCTCTCACACCACACTCACCCACAACTGTCTCGGTAGACATGCGTCTCCGTGCCGCACGCGCACACGCTCACAGAGGCCGTGGCTTTCAGAACTGCGTTCATGGTTATCCTCCTGAATTAAGATCTCTAGATCTCCCGCTGCCTCACTCATATTAGTATAGACATCAGTGCTGCCTGATTTAACATTCTTTATTACATACTCATCACATTCACTTTCTGATGGCCACATCTCTTCTTTCGCTCCTCTTTTCTCCTCGGTCTCTCTCTTTTTGCGTGGGGGGGGGGGGGGTGTTCAACTGAAATCTTTTTGTCCAACTGACGCTGTTTTTCATCACCTTGCAGACAGAGGAAAATTCTTCATTGAATTATTACAGTTTTCATGATTTCATTTGGCTAATAAAAAAGTTAATTTGTTCGGACTGATCTTGTGTGTGGTACGGTAGCTGTATCTTTCACTCTCTGTCACAATGTGTTGAAATTAAAAAATCTTACCTCGTATTTGGAGATGCTTCAAGGGTTTGTCCTTGTTGTACAGAATCAATTATTACGTTATGGAACTTTCAAATATTATTTATTTGAATGTATTTTCATCTGTTATTGTTTGTTTTACTTGTGTTGGTGTTAGGTGGTTGTTTCCTGGTTTCAAATGGCTTAATGATTTCCTTGACAGGGTCCCTGCTATTCACTCTCTACTTCTGTGTTTTACTGATTTGAAGTGAACTATTCTGATATCAAATATAACATGAACACACACACCCACACACAACCCACACACACACACAACACAACACACACATACCAACCACACACAACACCACACACACACACAACACACACACACACAACACACCAACACACCACACCACACACACACCACACACACACTCACAAACCTCCCAAAACAGCTCTTGTATGTGTATTGTTGATAACCACATAAAATACATACAGATAACAATTTTTTTTGTTTAAAAATTATGCGTAAGATTTGTGGATAGTAGAATTGATTCAAATCATGTTAAATATGACTACTGTGAATTAACTTTTTTTGGCATGAATGCAAAATTCCTTTTAATCATTTTTTCAAATATCAACCAAACATAACTATCGAACTACTTGCATTTTATAATAGTTATTTTTATAATTAATTTTTAAAAGCACAGACAGATGACAAAGGGAAAATAACCTTACATTCAACACAACAATTTCGGTTTTGATTAGAATATTAACATTCGAAAGTAAAAGAAAATAGAAGAATAAAAATTATTTACTTAACGCGAACAAAAAACATTCAAATATTAACAGACTGAAATGCAGGTAAAATAAGACTATTTCTGTTAATTACTCCAACTTCCTCTACTTGTGATAAAAGATTATGTTGTACTACAATACATCCTCAGCTGTGTGTCCAGGTAGATTATATAGAATAAAGATAGAAGATATATAAAATCAGCAGTGTCCATCTCTGCCAAAATATGAAAGACATTCAGAAGTGATGTCAATTGACTGTGTAACAACATGCTGCACACTCAAGATGGCTGTGTTAGGCTGGTAACATGCTTTGTTAGGGCTTGTGCTCAACACCATGGCTGTTGGTTATGGTGCCCATGTGTGGGGCAATGGGCTTCCAACACCATGCTGTTGGTTAGGGATGGCTTCAGCGTTGAGATGGTGCTTCCAACACCATGGCTGTGGGGTTAGGGCTGGTGCTTCAACACCATGGCTGTTGGTTAGCGCATGGTGCTTCCAACCATGGTGTGGGTTAGGCGATGGTCTTCCACACTGGCTGTGGGTTATGGCATGGTGCGCCTCCAACCCGGTTAAGAGGATGGTCTCTAACCTGCTTGGTTAGGGCATGGTGCTTACCAACACCATGGCTGTTTGGTTAGGGCATGGTGCTTCCAACACCATGAGTGTGGTTTAGGCATGGTGCTTCCAACACCATTGTGGGCAGTGGTGTTACCATTGTGGGTTAGGGCATGGTGCCTTCCAACACATGGCTGTGGGTTTAGGGCATGTGTGCTTTCCCACCATGGCTGTTGGTTAGGGCATGGTGCTTCCACACCAATGGCTGTTGGGTTAGGCTGTGCTTCCACACCATGCTGTGGTCTGGGCAATGGTGCCTTCCAACAACCATGGTCGTTGTAGGGAGTGGGTTCCACAGGCTGGGAGGGATGGTGCTTCAACACCATGCTGTTGGTTAGGGCATGGTGCTTCCAACACATGGCGTGCTTGCGTTAGGGCATTGGTGCTTTCCAAGCACCATGGCTGTGTGTAGGGCATTGGTGCTTCAACACCATGGCTGTTGGGTTATGGCAGTGCTTCCACACATGGGCTGTGGTTAGGGCATGGTGCTTCCAACACCATTGCTGTGGGCTTATGGGCATGGTGCTTCAAACACCATGGCTGTGGGTTAGGCATGTGGCTTCAACGACATGCTGTTGGTTAGGGCATGGTGTTCTCACACATGGCTGTGGTTAGGGCATGGTGCTTCCCACCAGCGTGGGGGGCATGGTGCCACCCTGGTGTGTTAGGGGGTCAACCATGTGGTCTGGGCATGTTTCCAACACTGGCTGTGGGTTAGGCATGGTGCTTCCAACCATGGCTGTTGGTTAGGGCATGGTGCTTCCAATATCCATGGGCTGGTTGGATGGGCTTTGACACCATGGTTGGGCCGGCATGGGCCACGTTCACTAAATTCAGTTATTAACTGTGAGTTGCTTCGATGACATCATCAGCTCCACCAATGCCATGGAGGCCTACAACACATTCCTATCTCCACTTGCAGAGCTGATGTTGCTGATGTGTAGAACCTGGTTAAACTACACATTGGGCCGACGCCGCTCTATGCTCACTATCTCAGTCAGGACTATCAGATGGGCCGAGTCTCCACATTGCTATAACTCTTCTGTTCCCAGTACTGAGAGAGAAGGAAACCCCCCCCCCACCCAATTCTTCTGTTACCCAGTATGATGAGATAGGACCAACCCCTCCCCCAACCAATCTCTTACTGTTCCAGTACTGATGAGAGGGAACCCCCCCACCAATTCTTCTGTTTCCAGTACAATGAGAGGAGGAACCCCCCCACCCAATTCTTTCTGTTCCCAGTTATGATGAGAGAGGAACCCCCCCCATCCAATCTCTTCTGTTCCCAGTACTTGATGAGAGAGGACCCCCCCCCCACCACATCTCTTCTGTTCCAGTACTGATGAGAGAGGAAACCCCCCCCACACCAATCTCTTCTGTTCCAGTACGTGATGAGAGAGGACCCACCCCCCCCCCCCACCCATCCTCTTTTCAGTTGATAGGCCCTCACCTCAATCTCCTGTAGAATGATGAGAGAGAACCCCCCAATCTCGTCCCATATGAGAGGCCCCACCCCTCCCAATCTCTTCTGTCCCAGTTGATGAGAGAGGAACCCCCCCCCCCACCAATCTCTTTTGTTCCCAGTACTGATGACGTAGAGGAACCCCCCCCCACCAATTCTTCCCTGCTTCCCAGTACTGATGAGAGAGGACCCCCATCCCCCACCCAAGTTCTTCTGTCCATCTGATGAGAGTAGGAGACCCCACCGCCCCATCCAACACCGTAAATCTCTTCTCAGTCTCAGTACTGATGAGAGAGGAACCCCCCCTCCCCCCACCCAATCTCTTCTGTTCCCAGTACTGATGAGAGAGGAGACACACACACACACACAAACACCTAAAAACTCTTCAGTTCCCAGTACTGATGAGAGAGGAAAAACACACACACACAATACCCCCCCCAAACTCTTCTGTTCCTGCGGTGATGAGAGGAATAACTTTTCTTTGAGGGACTTCTCCTCAGCAGCATGGCCAGATGAGGCTGATTCCTGCAGATTCTACAGTTAATCCTGGTTAGAATTTAAATAAAGGAGAAATGATTGCATTTCTCTCTCTCTCCTCCTCTCTTTCTCTCCATCTCTCTCTCAGTGGGCTCAGAAAGCCTGACCTCCGCGTTTCCTTCCCGTCCTTCAGATTGGTTTTAAATACTGGGCAGATTAAAACACAGCGATGGAAGCTCACATTAGGCATATATTTAAAATTCCCTATTCTGATAATCCATGTATTTGTCAGAATCAAACACAGGGGAATAGAAAAGGACAAATGATATAATGAGGAAGCAGAGCGAGACATATTGAGGAGAGGAATTCTGTGGAGAGAGATACATTTAGCTGAATACGGCCGGACAGGAAGGAAGTCTTTGAAGATGCTTATTGAAATGCTAACCGCTGGTCACCTGACCATTTGACGGGACAAAAGGAGCGTTGGTGATTTAACAACCTCTGATGCCCTTCGCTGTCACTCACACATCAACCAGGCCAATGATGATGAGGGAATAGTAGTTAAACACTGTATTAGTGAGTGTGTGTGTCTGACATTCACACACACCAGACAGACCCATGACGGTGAGAGACTGGTGGTGGTGGTGTGTTTGTGTGTGTGTGTGTGTGTACATGTGCGTGATATGTGTTTTTCAGATGCTGCGGTTGAGGTTAGCTTTTCTTGCTGCTTTTTCACTTACCCGTCACCCTTGTTTCCTGGTGACGTTTTTCCCCAAAAACGATAACACATTTCTTCACCACTTTTTCCCCTAATTCCCATTCCCCTTGTCACCCCTTTACCTCACCACCTTTTCCCCTAATTCCCATTCCCCTTCTCACCCCTTTACTTCACCACTTTGCTCTCTCTCTGTGCTTTAGTGAGCATTGTTGTGTGGTTTGGTGAAGTGATGAAGGCCTGTGGTGTCGTGCAGTGTGTCTGGCCGACTACTCTCCTTTCAGACTGGCGTCTGTTCATTAAGAGACAAACTTACAGTGCATTACCACCCAAGTATTAATTTAGTATGACCCTCTCTTCTCCCCCCAATGTGTGTGTGTATGCTTGTCTGGCTGTCTGGCTGGCTTGGCTGAGTGGTGGGTGATTTGTGATGTTTCCTCTGCAGCTTTAAACTGCATCAAGACCTCTTTTATTACTGTAATATGAGGTACTTAACATATCACTGCCATAAAGCACAGCCCAACAGCACAGCAGACACAGAGGGGTGTGGTTACAGAGTTAGAGGCAGCAGGCGGGAGTCTCATTCATTCAACTTGGAGGAAAGGCAGATAATACTCAGCCATACAGAACACATTGATGCTAAAGTAGCCGAGGATGATACCATCTGATACACTTGTTTGCTTCACAACAGAATAATTCCATTTCTTCATGCTTCCAACAGTCAAACCATCATTGGTATGTAACTTCTCTGCAGCATGCAAATAATATGCACCACCCTACAGAGACAAGATAAGACAATAGTTTATTGGCTGTTTGCAAAGAAATGTTCGTTGTATCTCGAGTCGAATCAAATCAGATTTCTTCCATGATTTGTATATATAGCTATAAAAAACTATATTTCAGATATAATAGGCTACATGTAAATGCGCAAATATACGAAACTCCTCTATCCTTTTATCCTCTATCCAGTTTACAATTGGCTCATTCATCCCCCTCCTCTCCCCTGTAACTATTCCCCAGGTCGTTGCTGCAAATGAGAACGTGTTCTCAGTCAACTTACCTGGTAAAATAACGGTAAAATAAAAAATAAAACTATATATTAAACTCCTTATCAATATATAACCTCCTCTTTCCACATATATTAACCTCCTTCTATCCACATGTAATTTACCCTCTCTTTCCAATATATTAACGCTCCTCTATCCACATATATTAACCTCCTCTATCACATATACTAACATCCTCTATCCTCATATATTAACCGTCCTCTATCCACATATTATTAACCTCCTTCTCACTAATCTGCTTATCATATATTACCGCTCTCTATCCACATATACTTACCTCGGCTCTATCTCATGCATATTACTTAATCTCACTAACCTGCCTCATCCTACATATATTAACCTTCTCATATCGCCACTATACTAACCCTGCCTCTATCCCATATACACCTCCTCTATCCACATATATTCACGTCTCTATCTATCATATTAACTCCTCCTATCCTATATACTCCTCTATCCACATATATTAACCTCCTCTATCCACATATAGTAACCTCCTCTATCCAGAATGTAAAAGAGGGAAAGGAGGGAGAGAGGGGGAGAGGAGGAGAGGTGGGTCTTTAATTTGGAAAGTTAGATGTAGATTACATACAGATGGCTTTTCAATAGCAGAAAGTACAGAATGCATGCTGCATGGAATGATGGATAATTATCTCTCTTTTTCTCTCTCCCTATTCCATTTTCCCTCCCTCCCTCGTCCCTCTCTCCCTCCTTTCTCAGACTCAGCTCAGTGCATTAAGCTGCAGCGCTACCTCTCGGTTACTCTGCTCCCTTTTTACTCCAGAGAATCACATTGCCTCTTACTGTAAAGACTGATCTCAGCACAGTCCTTAGCTAGGTACAGCAGTGAGAAGCAGACTGAGTATAATACTCTCTCCTTCTCTAAGGGCTGTTCTGAGCTCAGCTTTTACACAGTGTTTCCACAGCGCACCAGACTGAGCAAGGGGCTCCAGTCAGTCAGCAGCCTAGTAGAAGAGCTGGGACGGTAGACTCCCTCTGGGCTACATGGTTCTGTCCTCTGGGACAATGAGAGGAAAATGCTAATGTCTTCCTTACAGCTTATTGACCTGCTTTTATTTGCTTGTATTTCTAGATGACCCACATCGATGCACTTTCAGGCTTGTGTTTACTGTATATTACAGGAGCTGCCTGAGGGGACGTGTGAGTAACGTGTGTGTGTCATAATCACTACTGCTACCAGTTTACAAAAGCAAATGTAACAGTTGTTAAAGTACTGTGTGAATTTCACCAGGTTCATATATTATGTCATGTTGATTTGTTATTATGCATGCCTGCATCCTGGGAGTAGGGGAGTGTGTACTTACGTTTTTCACTGCCTGCTTCCTGGGAGTAGGGGAGTGTGTACTTACGTTTTGCCCTGCGTGCATCCTGGGAGTAGGGGAGTGTGTACTTACGTTTTTGCCCTGCTGCATCCTGGGAGTAGGGAGTGTGTACTTACGTTTTGCCTGCCTGCATCCTGGGAGTAGGGGAGTGTGTACTTACGTTTTGCCCTGCCTGCATCCTGGAGTAGGGAGTGTGTACTTACGTTTTGCCCTGCTGCATCCTGGAGTAGGGGAGTGGTGTACTTACGTTTTGCCCTGCCTGCATCCTGGGAGTAGGGGAGTGTGTACTTACGTTTTGCCCTGCCTGCATCCTGGGAGTAGGGGAGTGTGTACTTACGTTTTGCCCTGCCTGCATCCTGGGAGTAGGGGAGTGTGTACTTACGTTTTGCCCTGCCTGCATCCTGGGAGTAGGGGAGTGTGTACTTACGTTTTGCCCTGCCTGCATCCTGGGAGTAGGGGAGTGTGTACTTACGTTTTGCCCTGCCTGCATCCTGGGAGTAGGGGAGTGTGTACTTACGTTTTGCCCTGCCTGCATCCTGGGAGTAGGGGAGTGTGTACTTACGTTTTGCCCTGCCTGCATCCTGGGAGTAGGGGAGTGTGTACTTACGTTTTGCCCCGTGCATCCTGGGAGTAGGGGAGTGTGTACTTACGTTTTGCCCTGCGTGCATCCTGGGAGTAGGGAGGTGTGTACTTACGTTTTGCCCTGCCTGCATCCTGGGAGTAGGGGAGTGTGTACTTACGTTTTGCCCTGCCTGCATCCTGGGAGTAGGGGAGTGTGTACTTACGTTTTGCCCTGCCTGCATCCTGGGAGTAGGGGAGTGTGTACTTACGTTTTGCCCTGCCTGCATCCTGGGAGTAGGGGAGTGTGTACTTATGTTTTGCCCTGCCTGCATCCTGGGAGTAGGGGAGTGTGTACTTATGTTTTGCCCTGCCTGCATCCTGGGAGTAGGGGAGTGTGTACTTACGTTTTGCCCTGCCTGCATCCTGGGAGTAGGGGAGTGTGTACTTACGTTTTGCCCTGCGTGCATCCTGGGAGTAGGGGAGTGTGTACTTACGTTTTGCCCTGCTGCATCCTGGGAGTAGGGGAGTGTGACTTACGTTTGCCCTGCCTGCATCCTGGGAGTAGGGGAGTGTGTACTTACGTTTTGCCCTGCCTGCATCCTGGGAGTAGGGAGTGTGTACTACGTTTTGCCTGCGTGCATCCTGGAGTAGGGAGTGTACTTACGTTTTGCCCTGCCTGCATCCTGGGAGTAGGGGAGTGTGTACTTACGTTTTTGCCCTGCCTGCATCCTGGGAGTAGGGGAGTGTGTACTTATGTTTTGCCCTGCCTGCATCCTGGGAGTAGGGGAGTGTGTACTTACGTTTTGCCCTGCCTGCATCCTGGGAGTAGGGGAGTGTGTACTTACGTTTGCCCTGCCTGCATCCTGGGAGTAGGGGAGTGTGTACTTACGTTTTTGCCCTGCCTGCATCCTGGGAGTAGGGGAGTGTGTACTTACGTTTTGCCCTGCCTGCATCCTGGGAGTAGGGGAGTGTGTACTTACGTTTTGCCCTGCCTGCATCCTGGGAGTAGGGGATGTTGTACTTATGTTTTGCCCTGCTACGCATACATCTGCGAGCTATCAGGCGGAGTGTGTCAACTTCAGTGATGCATTTGCCTGCCATGCATCCTGGGGAGGCAACAAGGGTCAAGTGGAAGTGATGTACTTACGATATACTCTCGCACTCCTCGCCGTGCATCCTGGGAGTCCAGCCCGGGAGGGTGAGCAGTGTAACCCTAGCGGTTTTTCCATGCCACTGACCTGACATCTTACCTGGGAAGAGGTAGGAGTGATGTACTTCAACGTCTTTATCTCGCCCCTGCTCCTGCCGTCGCGTGGATGGCAGATTAGACTGCAGGGGAGTGTCTTTTGTGTCCTCACTGTTTCTCTAGGTGGTCCTGTACTACTTACCGTTATTGCACCTGCGTTAGGTGCATTCACACTCCCCCTCGGGTTAGTAACTGGCGCAAGATGTAGAGATACTGTATGTTGTGAGCACCTAGCCTGCTCCTGGGGAGCTTAGTGGGGAAGTGTGTACTTACGTGTTGCCGTGCTCGTTGCTCAAATCATTGTGATGCACTATGAGAGGCAGGCACGCTTTTTCTGTCGTCTTCAGAAAAGTTTGATTCTTTTAAGCACAAAGTCATACACACAGTGTTTTGTTCATGAATAATGTTGTATATTTAGAGGTTACACCGAAGTGGATGGTATTGTTAAGATGCACTTGTAATTGTACTTTTTAGGATGATATCAACATTCTGAATTCAACATGTGGTTAATAGCTAGCTAAGGTATTATTGTATGTGTGAACGATGGCTAGCTCCCCAAATGATTCCAGTCCCTTGTATTGTGCATCTGTTGTAGAAAGAGGCGACGATTCGGAGGACATATGTGCTCTACAAATGTTTTATTTTCTTTTGGATGCAGGTATGTGGTTTTATCTATGTAAAATATGTTATGTATAATAAGGAGAGGCTGTACTAATTTTTGTATTCGAATATCATTTTGATGCACTATGAGAGAAAGAGGCGACGATTCGCAGAACATATGTGCTCTACAAATGTATTATTTTCTTTTGGATGCAGATGCAGGATGCAG
Source organism: Salvelinus sp. IW2-2015 (assembly GCF_002910315.2). NCBI lineage: Eukaryota > Metazoa > Chordata > Actinopteri > Salmoniformes > Salmonidae > Salvelinus > Salvelinus sp. IW2-2015. The sequence goes on along the minus strand of NW_019944865.1, from coordinate 44,991 downwards.
AGAGTGAATTCTGCTTAATTAAACCTACCTGATCTCCAAAGTCCACGTCTATAGTCTCAATCAACCACACACAACGCAGAGTTACAGTTACACAAACACACAGGCATCCCAACACGGGGGGTAGGAGGGAGGCCAGGTACACATGACTAATACAACAGCTTAGAATGGATGAAAATACACGCACACCACAACAACCCCCGAGCTTCTCCCAGTCAAATCCATCATATCAGTGAGTAGTGAGAGCGCTTGTCCTCTATTACTGAGTGTCTCAGTGGTAACGGCCCTTCGCCAGCCCTTAGGGCACTCTCACACTCACGCCCCTCTGCTACTCACTGCACTAAGTCCACTTTACTGCTCCCTAGGGAGCACACTACTGACAGAACACAGCCAAGGGTCCACCCTGCAGCAAAGTCAGCAAACAGAGAGAGGGAGACGGAGAGAGCGAGGGAGACAGAGATAGAGACAAAGAGAAAGAGAGAAAGAGAGATGAGGTGGGAGAGAGGGGGGCTATACGGAGAGGAGGGATGGGAGTGGGTGAGTGAGAAGATGAAGGGGAATAAAGGGATGGAGACACTACAAGCACAGAGGGAGAGAAGAGATGGTGGCCACATACAAATAGTGTAAGTGTAAATTAGTGTGTTGTTCAAGAGTACCTGCAAATGTGTGTTTCTGAATGATATTAGCCATAATAATGACTTCAGTAGCTGGCTGTCAGCTCACTGACTGATTGGGTTTTGCTTTGAAACCCCTGAAGGCGGTTCTATTGGGTATCAAAAGCTGATTGGCCAACTGATGGACACGCTGACATCCCAAAACCAATGAGAGACTGTTAAGCTCTGGATAACCAATCATATGGAATTGGTGTCTCTATTGTGATTGACTGATTGATTGACRGGTTGAAAGAAGAATACACATACCGGTAGGAAGAGATGTAGTTTGTCAACTCTGTCCTTCAACATTCATCCCTTTACTTATCTCTTTCCTCACAAACTGTTCCATCCATCTCTTCCCAACGTATTTTTCTCCTACCCTCTTTCCACGTTCACCCATTCACCCTGCTTTCTCCACAATCAATGTTTCACGATTCACATCTCTCTCTCCTCTATATTTTTCACACCTGTTCTTCCACTCACTCTATCCCATCTCTCTCTCTCCTCTCTTCCCGGCAGAGCCTCCACTTACAGACACCCACGCCTCATCACTTCTCTTTTTCCCTCCCTCTCTCCTTTCTTCCTCCCGTCCATCAGTGTGTGCATGCATTAGTGGAAGGGGAAGGGTGAATGTGTGAGTGAGTGTGTGTGTGTGTAATCATAATTTAGCCGTGTGTCCCGTTGGCCTGTGCAGGTCAGTGTGGCCCGGTGGGCTGGAATTAAACGAGGACACAGAGATGAGTGAAGGGTGGGCATTATGAGGCTCACACGTTTCTCAGCTGTTGAAATATCAGCCCATAGAAATGAATTGCCAGTTGTGGTATACATTTTTGGTCGTCTCTGACATGTACACAAGCTGACAGTATATATACTGTAGGTTGCATGCCTACCATAAAAGGCTGAATATTATCAGTATGCATATTGCTGTACTAATGCCTCATGTAGACTATTTCTTCAGTTTTTTCATCTGTAAAAGGATACAAACATGTATAATTGGCTGTAATACTGATTAAAGGCGATTGTGTGTCTCTGTCAGTCAGACAGAGTGTGTATTGTTGTGTTGGCACTGGAATGTACAGTGGAGTGGACACTTTAATGAATCACTTTAATCTTCCATAAACGCCAAAGAATGTGCCCGTCAATAAATGCTCCATGACCCTATGTCCCATAGAGCCGTTTTCACAGGGACTCAATCATGACTGTCACAATGCGAGACACACACACAACACCACAACAACACACACACCAAAAACCACACACACACACACACACACACACACCACACATACACACACAACACACACACACACACACACACACACACACACACACACACACACACAACACATATCCACACACACACACACACACACACACTGGCCACAGAGCAATCCCACACAACGCTTATTAAATTACTCCGTCAAATCTGTGTGATGCTTTTTATTCCTCCCACTGAAGGCCTTGGGAAGCCCTTCACACCACATCAAGCATCGGGGAGAGGCTTTGAACGAGTCCATGCAGAGTCTACACATTTAGATCCTAAATCTAGCGTTTGCGGCCGAATGATGAACGTCAAATGGCAACCTGAACTTGTGAGGTAAAGTTGGCATGAACATGAAGCCTGTAGGAAAAGAAACATATTGTTTTGCCATATAGTTTATTCAGATTAGGGTTCTGATGATAACTCAATCAAACCTAGAAATCAACTAATATGGTTGACTTCAGGAATTGTGTGCCTAAGATTTAACATTTGTGTACAGGTTTACAAGGAACTGGTTAACAATGATATTTAGTATTCAACTACTACTTTGTACAGGTGTACATGACTGCTATAGTGTACAGGACTAGTGTATATGACTGGTATAGTGTACAGGACTGGTGTATATGACTGGTATAGTGTACAGGACTGGTGTATATGACTGNTATAGTGTACAGGACTGGTGTATATGACTGGTATAGTGTACAGGACTGGTGTATATGACTGCTATAGTGTACAGGACTGGTGTATATGACTGGTATTGTGTACAGGACTGGTGTATATGACTGGTATTGTGTACAGGACTGGTGTGTATGACTGCTATAGTGTACAGGACTGGTGTGTATGACTGCTGTAGTGTACAAGACTGGTGTGTATGACTGCTATAGTGTACAGGACTGGTGTGTATGACTGGTATTGTGTACAGGACTGGTGTATATGACTGGTATTGTGTGCAGGACTGGTGTATATGACTGGTATTGTGTACTGGACTGGTGTGTATGACTGGTATTGTGTACTGGACTGGTGTATATGACTGGTATTGTGTACAGGACTGGTGTATATGACTGGTATTGTGTACTGGGTTGGTGTGTATGGAACCATGTTTGTTCATTCAGCTCCCCGGTGGAATGCAGAGAATGTTGTTGAATGAGGTCTTCATGTTGCAGAAGAGAGGAGAGAGGCCTAGGGAGAGAGGCTGAAGAAAGGTCTCTACGACACACACGGACACAAACGCATGCATGCACACACGTACACA
>NW_019944865.1:31159-35691 GCF_002910315.2 Salvelinus sp. IW2-2015 | reverse complement strand
CACACACACACACACACACACACACACACACACACACACACACACACTGGGAGAGCACTCAGAGAATGTGGAGAATGCAGGCTCAAATGGATCCTTGAGAAGAGACCTGGAGTTTGGTGTTTGATCTCCAAGTGATTCAGCCATGGCCACAGACAGGCAGGCTAAGATTCCACTCCACATACAATACTATCAATCCATCCTTTAACCTTTCTCTAGCCAGGTAAGCCATTCAGAACAGTCTCTTTCACCAAAGGTTTATAGACAAAGGGACTTTTACAGTACTCAACATAGACTCCACTTGAGCCATGTTGAAGAGCAATCAAATGGCAAAGACAATGACAATTGATCTTATCAAAGCTCTGACTGATTTAACCAGTGATGGTTGGTCTAATCTTTCTCTTAGATATATAGGCGATGCTTGGGGTTTGCCGAATGGGTTTAAATTGTATCTTGGAAATWGAAATAAGCAGCAGTAGGATGGCACCAATCCATATACCTGTGAATTTAAAAGGGTGCGCCACAGGGTTAAATTCTGGGACCATTGTAATTCTGCATTTTTGTTAATGATATTTGGGTCACATATTGTACCATTTAATTATGGAATAAACCATATATACAATACGAATATACTGTAATATATGAACCTCGCTGAMATGATTTATAGACATTTGATGAACAAAACATTTAAGGAAAAATATTGTAAAACCAAAAGCTCAACCTCCAAGACTCAGTCATGCTGCATTTCCTTAACTGGGGGTGCATACGCACAGTACAGACCCACTGATATACTGTGGGTCTGTACTGTGCGCGGTACTGCCAACTGGCAGCCCGCGGGTGGTTTTATTTGCCCCCAACGTTTTTCCCAACGTTTTCTGAGCACATAATTTTTTATTTTTTTTAAATCTTCACATTTTCATTATTGGACATAAAAGACTGTAAAAACACCAGGAAATCCGCTCCAAGTGATTTTAATTTTGGAAATCTGTTCCCAAGTATTCCCAGGCATGATAGAAGGACTCGTGATCATATACAAATGTAAGCAAGGTTTGAGATGATTATGTTTTAGTCAAATATTATATTCTTGTGGTCAATTTGCAGTCTACAGGGGCCTCCCGGGTGGCGCAGTGGTCTAGGGCACTGCAGCGCAGCGCTAGCTGTGCCACCAGAGACTCTGGGTTCACGCCCAGGCTCTGTCGCAGCCGGCCGCGACCGGGAGGTCCGTGGGGCGACGCACAATTGGCCTAGAGTCGTCCGGGTTAGGGTTACTAACAATTGGATACCACGAAAAGGGGGTAAAAGAAAAAGAAAAAAAAGAAAGTATACAAATGATTTGTAATTATGTTCCTGACCATCTGCACTACAAATAAAATCTGCCCGCGGCTGAATCTGGTTACACCAGTCCCTGCTGTAATGTAATAGTGATAACTCAGTCCTACCATGATCCCTGCTGTAATGTAATAGTGATAACTCAGTCCTACCATGATCCCTGCTGTAATGTAATAGTGATAACTCAGTTCTACCATAGAAAGCAGGAAATGGATAGATAGAAAGAGAGTGAGACACAGAACAAAGCAGACATGATACCTCAGCCTAAACGCTTTTCATTTACTGTCACCTCTAACATCATTCCTCTCCTCAGAGTTTCTCATCACTACAACATTCTCTGTGTTGTTGCCCTTGTTGTCCTCAGGGCATTTTGTTGCTCCATAGGCGGGTGCCCTCGGATTCAAAGTTGATTTGGCTCTGCGTCCAGGGAGATAGAATCAAGAGATTCTTCGATCAGGCCCCTCTCTCGGCCATACCACGCCCCCCCCCCCCCCCCACACACACACACACAGACAGAAGCAAAGGCACTCGCACACAAGCACATCGCTATGTCCAGATGATTATGGTGCCATAATGTGCCCTATGGCACCATCATCTCCTTCCAGCCACAAAGGTAATACTGGCAATCCAATGAAAAAACGCTGGGTCTTTATGCTTTCTTACTCAAACCTCATTCTTGCCATTTGCCACTTTGACACCATCTCTTCTCTCTCCCCCCACTTTCCCCTCTTTTCTCTCTTTCTCTTACACCAAATATGGCCACAATAACTTGATTTTATTTTTCCTCCTCGCTCCAAAGCACAATATTCAACCTCTATCTCTCTTTTGTCCTTTCAATGTCTTTTTTTGTCCTCCCTCCTTTCTTTAAAAAAAAACTTCCAAGGTCAGACAGGACAAACAATGCCAGTGGTGTCTGCTTGAATGGTGGTCGCTATCGGCGACCAGTGCCTGGGTTGCCAAGGCAACGCTTTAACCATTAATTTTCAATTAAAACAGACAAAGAAATGACAGCTCGGGGTCTATAGAAGATGTCAAGAATCGGTATTAATATACGACAAGTGAGCATAATTGTGTGTCCATTTCCCTCACATTCATCTAGGCTATCAGTGAAATGTGAAAGCGGTAGATAATTTGGGGGTAGGGGGGAGTGAAACGCAGTCCACTGTTTTCTTCTAACGAAGAGGCGCTTCTAATGTATCTCTCAGAGAAATAGCATTCATCATTACCGTTATTAATATTTTGTCAGAGGTGTTATTATTTTCATTACCATACGATTACACAAATGCTATTTCACTTATGTGTCAAACACTTATTCACACCATCATACGCACACGCACACAATAACAATAACAGGCATCTCGATGTTAAATGAGTTAAATATGAAGGAGTCATTCTGTAGGTCTGATTAGTTTTCTACCACACACTGCCTTATGATAAGATCTCCAAATCAAGCTAATATGAGTGCTGCTGTGTGACCACTTTGTTTGATATGGCAGGAGTGACCAATGCCAAACAAACACAAGCAACACAAGGCCAGATAGCACAGCACCTTAGGACCTTGAGGAAAACACAGAGAGAAAAACACAAACAAAAGACTACAGTCCCCAAAATGGACTACACCAGCTGCAGAAGAGAGGCCTAGCAGAGAGAAAATAAAGAGGAGAGATGGGGGAAGAAGGAAAGAAAAGGAAAGAGAGGAAGATGGGGAGAGAGAGGGAGGGAGAGCGAAGGTAAGGAGTGATGCAGAGATAGTGTTATTAAAGAGATAGTGGTACTATTAGCGAGGGGTAGGTAGGTATAGGTAGGAGTCTTGATGTCCTGGCAGACATGTATCCATCTCCATCTCCAACTCTAAGACCTGAGGACCCCTTGTTGCCACCCCGTGGATGCGTGCCCTTAGCACTGCCTGAGTGAATGTTATCAGACCCTCATCGGGTTTCCCCAAACCCCCTACACGCACAAACACACACTACATACTCACTACACTCACTACACACTCACACTGGGTAGACGTTATCTGAGCCAGTACACACACAGGCACCAGAGTGTCTGTGAGTCTGTGTGTGTGTTGCCCACAGAGGAAGTCTGTCTGCCCTGGCAGGGTGGGGTAACCAGCCGTGTGCCAGTATAGATAAGGGGCAGGGGTGGGCGCCTGATAACCGACGGTAATACAGGACAAACAGAATCAAGCCAGGCAGGCGATTGTTACTCCAGTGTGTGTGCATGTGTGTCTCTCTCTCTCCTGTGTGGTGTGGCTCTCTCTCTCTGTCTGTGGTGTTGCTCTGTGTCCTGTGTGTGTGTGTGGTGTGTGTGTGGTGTGTGTGTGTGTGTGTGTGGTGGTGTGTGTGTGTGTGTGTGTGTGTGTGTGTGTGTGTGTGTGTGTGTGTGTGTGTGTGTGTGTGTGTGTGTGTGTGTGTGTGTGTGTGTGTGTGTGTGTGTGTGTGTGTGTGTGTGTGTGTGTGTGTGTGTGTGTGTGTGTGGGTAAGCGTAAGAGAGAGAGAGGTGGAGACTGTTACTGGGCAGTGTGTAAGAGAAATGAGGGTTTGGAGCCGGTCTGATATAAGAGAGGAGGGGGCTCCTCAGTAGGTGATATTATGTCAGCATAGAAAATAAGAGAAAACGGCATCAGAATAGGAGAGAGAAAACAACATTGGATTAATGGGTTCATTGCTTTCCAAATGCTACAGTTATTCACTGGCAAATCACATCCTTATTTTTCCCATGACAGTCTCTATCTCTCTCCTTCCTTTATTTAATATTCTTTCTCTTCTTCCTTCCTTTCATTCTATATTCTTTCTCTGTCCTTCCTTCCTTCACTCTATATTCTTCTCTCTCCTTCCCTTTCTTCATTCTATATTCTTCTCTGTCCTTCCTTCCTTCATTCTATATTCTTCTCTCTCATTCCTTCCTTCATTCTATATTCTTCTCTCTCCTCTCCTTCCTTCATTCTATATTCTTCTCTCTCTCTCCTTCCTTCCTTCATTCTATATTCTTCTCTCTCTCTCCTTCCTTCTTCACTCTATATTCTTCTCTCTCTCTCCTTCCTTCCTTCATTCTAATATTCTTCTCTCTCCTTCTTCCTTCATTCTATATTCTTCTCTGTCTTCCTTCCTTCATTCTATATTCTTCTCTGTCCTTCCTGACCTCTCTCTTTCGCTCGGTGGCTGAGCATGTCCTTAAATCACACAGTCCCTAAACTGCCCCAT
>NW_019944865.1:20599-25981 GCF_002910315.2 Salvelinus sp. IW2-2015 | reverse complement strand
TTAGCACTCCTAGGTCAATCAACACTTCTGTGAAATCAAAACTGTCCAGCTTAGGAAGCAACAACTGATTGACATATAACTTTCACAGGGCTGTTGTGCAAATGGAATAAGACAACAGTGGAAATTAAGGGCCCATTAGCAGCACACCCCCAATGAAATGAGGCGGCTTGGCAAGGTGGTGACACCAGCCTCCTTCGCAGTCCTATGCTTCCTGCGTGATTGTTTTGGTCACTTTTTGATGTCTGGCGGTGCTTTCACTCTCAGTGGGTAGCATGAGACGGCAGTCTAACAACCCACACACTCCAGAGTGGCTGGTATGTCAGTGCAGCTCATCCAGGATTGCACATCAATGCGAGCTTGTGGCAGAAGAAGGTTGCGCTTCTGTAGCGTAGTGTCCAGAGCATGGCAGGCCTCCAGGAGAACCAGGCAGTAGACATCAGGAGACGTTGAGGAGGCGTAGGAGGGCAAACCCAAGCCAGCAGAGACCGCTACCTCCGCCTTGTGTGAAAGGAGGAGCAACTGCCACGAGGCCATGCAAAATGACCCTCAGACAGGCCACAAATTGTCATGTGTCTGGCTTCAAACGTCCAGAAGAAACAGACCATGAGAGTTCATGGTATGAGGGCCGACGGTCACAGGTGGGCTGGTTGTGCTTACGACCAACACCGTGCAGGACGTTTGGGCATTTGCCAGAGAACACCAGATTGGGCAAATTCGCCACTGGGCCCTGTGCTGCTTCACAGTTGAAAGCAGGTTCACAACCTGAGCATGAGCACATGTGACAGACGTGACCAGAGGTTTGGGAGACGCCGTGGAGAATGCTTCTGCTGCCTGCAACATCCTCCAGTGACCGGCTATTGACGTGGGGACAGTCATGTGTGGCGGGGTGGCATCCTTGGGGGGCCAGCACAGCCCTCCATGTGCTCCCAGAGGTAGCTGACTGTATTTAGTCACCGCAGGCTGAGATCTCGACCGCTTGTGAGGGACCATATGCTGAGTGCGGATTGGCCCTGGGTTCGTCATAGATTGCAAGGACAATGCTAGACTCATGATGGGCCTGGAAGTGTGTCAGCAGTTCTGCAAGAGGCAAGGCATTGATTGCTATGGACTGGCCCGGCCGTTCCCAGACCTGAATCCAATTGAGCAATCTGGACATTCAACATTACATCAAAGTTGGATCAGCCTGTAGTGTGGTTTTCCACTTTAATTTTGAGTGTGACTCCAAATCCAGACCTCCATGGGTTGATAAATTTGATTTCCATTGATAATTTTGTTGTGATTTTGTTGTCAGCACATTCAACTATGTAAAGAAAAAAGTATTTAATAAGAATATTTCATTCATTCAGATCTAGGATGTGTTATTTTAGTGTTCCCTTTATTTTTTTGAGCAGTGTATATATATGTAGCTGTTCTGAAAAGCCCCAGAGTCCACAACATCATTAAGCAAGGGACACCACCAAGCAAGCGGCACAATGAAGACCAAGGAGCTCTCCAAACAGGTCAGGGACAAAGTTGTAGAGAAGTACAGATCAGGGTTGGGTTAAAAACAATATCTGAAACTTTGAACATCCCACGGAGCACCATTAAATCCATTATTCAAAAATTTAAAGAATGTGGCACCACAACAAACCTGCCAAGAGAGGGCCGCCCACGTAAACTCACGGACAAAGCAATGAGGACATTAATCAGAGATGCAACAAAGAGGCCAAAGATAATCCTGAAGGAGCTGCAAAGGCTTGGAATATCTGTCCATAGGACCACTTTAAGCCGTACACTCCACAGAGCTGGGCTTTACGGAAGTGTGGCCAGAAAAAAGCCATTGCTTAAAGAAATAAAAAGCAAACACATTTGGTGTTCACCAAAAGGCATGTAGGAGACTCCCCAAACATATGGAAGAAGGTACTCTGGTCAGATGAGACTAAAATGTTGCTTTTTGGGAATCAAGGAAAACACTATGCCTGGCGCAAACCCAACACCTCTCATCACCCCGAGAATACCATCCCCACAGTGAAGCATGGTGGTGGCAGCATCATGCTATGGGGATGTTTTTCATCGGCAGGGACTGGGAAACTGGTCAGAAATCCTTGAGGGAAACCTGTTTCAATCTTCCAGAGATTTGAGACTAGGACGAAGGTTCACCTATCAGCAGGACAATGACCTGAAGCATACTGCTAAAGCAACACTCGAGTGGTTTAAGGGGAAACATTTAAATGTCTTGGAATGGCTTAGTCAAAGCCCAGACCTCAATCCAATTGAGAATCTTTGGTATGACTTAAAGATTGCTGTACACCAGCAGAACCCATCCAACTTGAAGGAGCTGGAGCAGTTTTGCCTTGAAGAATGGGCAAAAATCCCAGTGGCTAGATGTGCCAAGCTTATAGAGACATACCCCTAGAGACTTGCAGCTGTAATTTCTGAGAAAGGTGGCTCTACAAAGTATTGCATTTTGGGGGGGTGAATAGTTATGCACGCTCAAGTCTTCTGTTTTTTTGTCTTATTTCTTGCTTGTTTCACAATAAAAAATATTTTGCATCTTCAAAGTGGTAGGCATGTTGTGTGAATCAAATGATACAACCCCCCCAAAAAATTCCAGGTTGTAAGGTAACAAAATAGGAAAAATGCCAAGCGGGGTGAATACTTTCGCTAGCCACTGTAAACAGCAGTAACCTCAAGGGCTGGGGGTGAGGCCAATAATCCTCATCTGGAGGAAGTGTTTAAAGCAGTTCAAATTAGAAAGGAGGCTTTTTCTAATTAAGTTTGATCTAGTACAGTTTGGTCTCAAACTGGTAGACTGGAGACTAGTTTGGGATGTCCTAGTTTATGATCAAGTCATCGACATACATACAAAATGGTGCCTGGCGTCAACAGTTGCAGAGTGTTAATGGCATTTCCTCTGGCTGTGTGGTCATTAGACTGTTCTCTCCACTAGGAGCCGTCTCTACGGCCCTGTCAGTCTCACACCGTGTGACTCCATCTCATCATCACATACACTCAGGATCCAGAGATCACACACACACACCGCACACACACACACACACCTGATACAGTTATGCCTGAGAATAAAAATATAATAATTGAATTAGAGGAGGATAAGAAGGAGAGAAAGCAGGGAAAGAGTAGGATGTGGAAGGAGAGGAATGAGGGAGTGAAGAATCAGAAGATGAAGACAAAAGAAAGGCCACACAGAGGAGAGAATCAATCTGTCTTCAAGGAGCTGTTAATAATTATACATTCTACAGCCTTCTCCATCTTCCTTAGTCTTTCATTAATTCATAATACTGAAACAAATTACCTTTGCATGGATGAAAATTACACCTAAATGTGGCGTAGCAGTTTGGCATTTGGTGATGAAATATTCCTGGAAGAGTCAAAGAGTTTGATAGAGCACCGTTTTGTTGATGAAGTCGTGTAACATTGTTACGTTTGAAATAACAGTGGTCTCATATCCTACGTGTTCACATTAGTTACGAGGGGGAACATCGATGAACTTGGAGAGCATCAATAGACAAGGGAAAGAGAAAAGGTGGATTTGGGCACTGTCTTGTACACATACACAAACACACGTTCACGCATGCGCACAGAATAGATACAAAAAAAATTGGGAGCTCGAAATGGATTGGTTGACTAAATAACCACAAATAACCGTCAGCTACACCATTCCATACACTGCAGTCACTCCACACTGCAGTCACTCCACACTGCAGTAACTCCACACTGCTGTCAGTCACACTTCAGTCACTCCACACTGCATTCACTACACCCTTCATTCACTCCACACTGCAGTCACTCCACACTGCAGTCACTCCACACTGCAGTCACTCCACACATAAGGAGAGTATGTCTGCTATCTGTCAAGTGTTTATTATAAAGGTTTCAATACTTAAACACCTTTTTTGATTTATTTGATAAACCCCTTTCATTGTCCGTCTATTTTCCTCCAAGAGTGGTTAATTCTTTTGTATATCCACTTTGTTTTTCATTGTACGCATCTTGGACTGAATAAAAAATGTTCTCTCTAAATCTGTCTTAAGTCATGAGGTAATGACAGATACAGTTCCATCCCAGTCCAAATGATTTTCTTTATCACACCACTGTACCTGTGTGGAACAAAGCACCTGAACTCTCTCCACACAATAGACCATATTCAAAATAACAGATTCAATAAGACTACTTCCTGGCTACAATACAATCAGGATACGTCAGAGCCAGAGAGAGCGCTGAGCTCTGAACGAACGATAACACAGGAGAGAATAGGCTGGTCTGAGTCCCTTTCTTCTCCCTCTCCGTCTGTGTATAGATTCTAGATGATATAGAAGCACATAGCTGCGCTCCAACGTCTTTGTCTGAGCCACTCTGTATCTGGTCCTCTTTGAGTCTTAACCAAAGCAAGAGAAACACAACACCTTCCAAGTAAGTTAGTGACTGACTCAATCTCCCTTTGTGTGTTTGTGTGTGGCTTGTTAAGATCTTTTCTCCTCCAGGCTACAGCTGTCCTCTCTGCTCCATTGTGAGGTGAGTGATAGAGCTATAGAGTTATAGTCAGAGTTATATACAGGCGGCAGCTCAGAGAGAAGAGTGTCAGACTCCCCTCTAAGACCCCCGTGGCAGTGTATCCATTATCACACACACAGAAACACGCTTGCATGCATACACGAAGCACACCCAGTGAAGGAGTTGTATTGGTGCAGCAAGGCTTCCAGGCCTGTTGATGAAACAAGAGCGGAGGATGTAGAGCTGAAGGTGAGCTGAGACGTTCCTGTGTTGTTTGCTCCTGTTTACATACATTACACAGGCACACTCCTCGGCTGTAAAAGGAACAACCGTGTCAATTATCCCTGAACACATATCTCTCTCTATCTCTCTCTCCGTTTTTAGCTACCCTAATGGGCTTACTCTCTCTCTAACCCTCTCTCTTTCTCTCTCTCTTCCTCTCTCGGTCTCCATCCTCTCCTGGTGCTCAGCCTCTCTAATGGGCCGTCTCTCAGAATGATGAGAAGCCATATTTTTGGAGTCACCTCAGATCACACAGCAGAGCACACTGTGTCAGGAGAATATGAAGACGGCAGGAATAAACATCTCACAACTACCCAACAGATTATCACACAAGCTGTGTGTGTGTGTGTGACAGGTATTATACCAGTGTGGAAGGTATTGTTACTTTCTCAAAAGGAACATGCCACACATAGGGGTTACACACTAATAAACACAGACATGAATACAACCATCCGCTTTGCTACAGTGTGAGAGAGAGAGGAAGAGAGAGAGGGAAGAGAAAGAGATGTATAAACTGTCAACACTGTCACAGAAAATGGCCCTCAAATTAAGCGGAGTGCATCCCCTCCCAGTCTCGGTCACACCCCCCCCCTCGCCAGTCTCAGTCAT
>NW_019944865.1:0-20574 GCF_002910315.2 Salvelinus sp. IW2-2015 | reverse complement strand
GTTAACTGTGGTAACTATAGGGTGTGTAAAAGTGTGATAAAGTGGTGAACATAGGACTAGTTGTGTGACAGTTAGTACATGGTGACTTATAGACTTTCAGGGTGGTACCAGGTTAGTACAGTGTGAACGTGGTTAGTGTGTGACAGTTAGTACCAGGTGTGATTACTTATAGCCTTCAATGTGGGTGACCAGTTTAGTAAAGTGTGAACATAGGCTTCCAGTGTGTCGAAACAGTTAGTACCAGTGTGAACTTATAGTCATGGTGTGCTTGACAGGTTAGTACTATGGTGACTTAGGTCCTCAGTGTGGACAGGTTAGTACAGTGGTGAACCTATAGCTTCCAGTTATGACAGGTTAGTACCAGTGGTTGAACATAGGTTTTCAGTGAGTGGTGACAGTAGTAAATGTGAAACTATGGCTCTTAGTGTTGACCCAGGTTATGTACCAGTGGTGAACATAGGTAGTATGTGACAGGTGTACATGGCTTAACTATAGGTTCTATGTGTGGTCGACAGAGTTAGTTGGTGAATATAGTATCCTTCATGTTTGTGACCTAGGTTAGTACAGTGGTATATGTTCCAGTGTGTTACCAGGTTTATGTATCTTGGTATACTATAGGCCTTCCAGTGTGTGAAGGTTTAAGTACAATGTAACCTATAGGACTTCAGTGTGAGGTTAGTACAGTTGGTGACTATAGGCTAGTGTGTTGACGGTAGACAGTGGTGCAATAACCTATAGGCCTTCAGTGTGTGACCAGTTTAGTACCCAGTGGTGAACCTATAATCCTTCAGTTGTGGACAGGTTTATAGTGGTACCTTATATCCTTAGTGTGTGTTGTGACAGTTTAGTATAATTGGTAACCTGTAGCTTACGTGTGTGTTGTGTACCCGGTTTATACAGTTTGTGACCTATAGTCAGTGTGTGACAGGTTAGTTACGTGTAACTATTAGGGTCCTGTGTGTGTTGACCAGTTAGTTACATTGGTGACCTATTAGGCTATCAGTGTGTGACTAGTTATAACTAGTGGTGAACTATAGGCCCTTCAGTGTGTGAAGCGGTAGACACAGGGGTAGTCTTATTACAGGTCAGTGTGTGTACAGGTTTACAGTTGTGATATAGCTGATGTTGTCTGACAGGTTGTCATGGGAACCTTAAGGCTTAGTGTTTGACTTAGTAACAGTGTGAACCTATAGGTCTATGTGGTGTTTAAGTTTAGTTACCTAGTGGTGAACCTATAGCTTTACAGTTTGTGACGAGGTTTAGTTAAAATGCGTGAACTATAGTTTCAGTTTTATGTTACAGAGTTTAGTATCAGTGGTGTAACTATTGGGTTTCAGTGGGTGATAGGTTTAGCTATGGTAATCCTATAGGTTTAGTGTTTCGAAAAGTGTTTTGTACATTGTTGTGATAATCTAAATAGCGTTCAGGTGGTGGAAGCAAGTGTTTATTAACAGTGGGACTATTTGGCCTTCAAAGTTGTGTTAAACTATTGTCATACAGTGGTAATCTATAAGGTAGGGTGTGTGGAAGGTGGTTTTTTTTTTTCTCCTTTAGATAGTGCACTACTTTCTAGCACCAGATGCCCTACTGGCACCCTTATTCCCTTATCTTCTTCATAGTGCACGATACTTTAGGACCAGGGCCCTATAGAACCCTTTTTCCCTTATATAATAGTCATCTACTTTAGATCCAGGCCCCTACTCTTTTAGAAACCCCTATTTTCCTATCATAGTGCTATCTTCCCGGCAGGTACCAGGGCCCCATAGAGATACTCCTATTCTTCCTTCATATAGTGCATCTACCTTTAGACCAGTAATAGCCTTATTAGCAACCCTATTTCCTATATAGGTGCTACCTTACTTTAGCGACCAGGTCCCTTATAGAACTCCGTTCGTTCCCTATTATTAGTGCATCTACCTCAGACCAGGCCCATAGTGAATTAAGATGTCCGTTACGGTCGTACTCCCTTTGTCAGATCTCACCTCTGTTGTAGTCGTCTCTTGGCGGTTGTTGGCGAACGTTGGCACCGTAACCGTAGTGAGGACTTAACCATAACTCTCTTCTGCTTCCGTCGTCTCAGTTATCATACTAGACGAGAGACATCACCCACAAAAAAATACAGAGAACGGATATAACATTTCATTACGCGGAAAATATTCGTATTTTCAGATTCTGTGTCGTGTGTTGTTGTGTTGTAGTGTGTTTTTGTGTGTTGTGTATCACTTCTGCTGCGTTCTGCAGTGCATTTTTACTGAGGTACAATTGTATCTGTAGCTGTTTGATAGATACGACCTGTTAACATTTCCTGTGCCAATAACATTTGACTCTAGTGTTATTCTTAAGCCGATTTACGTAAGTTGGTTAACCATTAATAAACTGGTTACATTAAGTCTCTTAACGTTTCTATTTGTTGTCAAGGTATTGAATTCAACTGGTACTGAATAATCCCTAACGTTGTTATAAGGACCTTAGTTAGCGAAAAGTGATTTAGTCCTAGTCGGTTATCTGCCTAATGAGTGTGCATCTTTAGGTCTCTATTGATAGAGCCCTCATTTATCGTTTACTGATGTCGTGATGTAGTCTGACCGACTCATCGATGGGAATCTCTTTATACGTGTATAGAGAGTCAGTCTGCTGATAAGTGGAGCTAGTCGTCCTTGAGGGAACAGTTATGATTATCTGAACTGTGAAGGATAAACATCGTACTGCTCTTGTATGAAAGCTTGTACGTTTGAGTGAACCTCTCCTCCACACGGTAGTTAAGCTAGTGATCATTACTCAAAATACTCCACTCCCACTGTTCTTGTAGAGCATAAAGTGTTAGTCAATGGCTAATAAAGACGTTTGAATCCCGAGACATGTCACAGGACATTACCATTCTAGATCTGTTTCTTACACTCGTTTCGAGTCTCTAGTCTGGTTGAGCACATCATCTTAGCGACACCTCAGTTTTTGACCAGTCTCCTGTACGTTATCCTGAGTGTTGGTTGGAACGCATGCGAATCGCAGACTTCCCTAGTAACAGTGTGTGACCATTGCAGGTCATGCAGTTCTAGCGTTTTATCAATAATATGTGGCGCCTACAATATGTCCACGTATCGAGAACTACGCTTAAGTCTCTCTCACTCGTCTCACGTATGCTCATCACCTACTTAGCGTCGAGTTCTTGAGATTTTTGATGAGTGAAAAGACAGATATTATCTAATGGCGGTCTCGCTAATGAATCGAGTTGACATAATCAAGTCCATTATCTATCGGGGCGGCTTGGTCAGTTATAACTAATCCCGCGTTGGCTATTTGCTACTGCAACAGTTCGCTTTTGTCAACTGTATCGGCTGAGGCTGCGTGTGATGCTTGCAGCACAACAATAAGTGGTCTAATCAATGCCATTTAACTATAGCCAGGTTATATTCACAGTTGAGCGTGGGATCACAAGTAATATCTATGAGCACCCTCACTCTAGTGACTCTGTGATTTATAGCAGATTATAAGAGTATCAGGTGGAACTCGTGTCTCAATAACTCTCTAGTATCACGAGTGTGCGTTGTCTCTCTCTCTCAATATGGATAAAAGAACAATGATTTGGACTGAAGTAGGCCTTGATGTGATGTTGTAGGACATGCGTGTGTTACTGGAGTCACTTGACGTGTGTAATGACGTCAGAGTAGTGTGACGCAATGTGGCAGAGCGTTTCTACGCTTTGATCCGATGAGAGTCAATATACCAGTCTTCTCAACTCTGATGGCAGGCGTGAATCAACATGGAGGTGTGTGTGTGTGTGACATAGTCTGATCGAGTTGATCGCGTATTATTCAAGCGACGGGTACTCCAGTCTAGATGTGATTAAGAACAGTCTGGTCTGAAATGAACACATATGTTCAGATCGTGAATTGACCACGCTCTGGGTTATTCCTAGGGGTACGTATAAGTAGCGCGATGAACCTTTAATCTCTGGAGTAGTAGAACAAGATGGTAGAATACAAGTCTGGACCAGAATTGTAGTCTATTCTATCGTCGCTGTTACCGTTTAGTAAGCCACATGGCGTGACCTCAGTACTGGTCCACACACGTGTGCGTGAAGACTAGTTGTATTAAGTATTGAACTAATGTGTCGAAACGTAAGAGGTCTTTTGGGTGTGTAGATGAACTACTGGATTAGGCCATAGGTACGTGGCTCACACATCTCCTCGATCTACGTAGTACTCTGGTACTGCACCCGAGCTCTTGTATGATTCCGCAGTTCTCGTTTGATATCCTCAGTGTGGTGTCTGTCCAGTGTCTCGAGTGTTACGTCGATAGAGTCTGCAGAAAGTGTATTAGTGTAAATTACTTGAGCGGACAACTCGCATCATTGATGTAAAGTTGTGCTAACTTCGTATTATCTCTGTTCAGCTGTGGGTGGACCAGCTTACGATCAAGCGTGTTGGCCTATGATTGAGAGTAGAATTCCATACTAGAACACTTTGACAGGTTACGATATGTATCTGCTGTTAGACGTTAAATAGTCTTCTCAGTTCTAGGTCGGTGTTAGGTGTCTGGAAACTAAGGGTCTATTGTGACAGTCTGTCTAAGTCACTTTGTGTGATAAGACAGTAATAAGTCCATATAGTGGTACATGATGTTAGTACAGTGGGTGAAGACGACTAAGTTGTTCTTACAGGTGGTTGAACCCATCGGTTGAATGTTCCCAAGGATGCACATCAATGATGCACCATCTGCAACTAATGATGTGAAAGTCCTAATTGATGGCGTTAACTCCCAACAAGTTTAAGTCGTGTCTGGGTGTCAAACAGTAGGCTTCTACTCAAGCTGAATCTATGGAAATTCACGACGGGACTTCATGCGCGTTGTGAACTAGTTTTCCAGCACAAGTGTGGTGAAACAACCTTAACTAATCGTTTTTTCGGAGTATGTCAACTAAGTGGGTGTGCGTGTTTACGGGGCTAGATAACGGTCATCGAAGTCGCTTTAGCAGAAGAGTAGAGACAATTGTTCATAAATAATGTCGAGAGAATACATCCTGTATCTCTTCTGTCGCATTGTGGTGCGTGTTCAGATACCAAGTGGTTTGGACATACCCATCTGTGACAGTGTATGAGAACCGCCTATATGCTTTCGTGTGTGTAGGTGCAGTGAAGTTTAGTATACAATTATGGATACCACGAGTATAGGCTGCACTTTAGTGTGCTTCTGTGGAGCGGTTACCACTGACGATCGTATCCAGGCATGCTTATATATGAGAGCAGCTGTCTAGTACTCAATGATGGTGATACCAATGGGTTTTAGTCAGGTCCACTCTTTGTTTGACTGTAAACTAAATAATAGGTATGGTCTGACTCCAGCTGGTCACAGGTTCCCACTGCTACATCTCTGTTACCGCTGAAGATGATCAAGACCTAGTTAAAAGAAGGGAGCCCAGGATCTAGCATGGTCAGCGCGAACTGATCTATGCACACCTACCTGATCAGATGGATACAGACACAATTTTGAGCCGCGTACAGTGGCAGCAGTTCTGTACCTGCACTATGCTACTGAGTGAGACGCCACGTTGATCATCACTGATATGTTATTCATCCAAGTGGGTTACCCAAGGAAAGGCCCATAGTTTTTCAACTCCTTGAAAGTTACTTCACAGGTACCTGGCAACAGCTCGAATCCTAGTCACATGCCAAGCTATCCAGGATGACCTGTCTGATTTTGTCTAGGCTAGTCGATAAGACCGAATAGAAACCTGGGACAGTCATCTTGGCTGGATCAGGTGAAGGGATGAATACTCTAATCAGATAGTCGTAGCGCGAATTATCTCTTAATGATAGCCCATTCCAATGTGTAATTATAGGTTACTCTCTGAGAGTATGTTTTTTGTCTGATCTCACTAGAACAATATTGTAGCCTTCGATGTGTCCAATAGACATGCCTCTTGCTATTGTAAATGGGAGACGGAGGATAAATGATGACCTTATGGTGTACATGTTTACTCGAAGGGGCATCACCTGCACATGGGAGAAAGTTGGAGGTGAATGCCAACACGGAGGTTGGAGAGGCAGGTCAGAAGTCCTGTCAAGTGGATAATCAAATCACGCTGATGAATGTAGTGTACGTCCATGTTGTAGGTGTGTCAGTGTGTTTTAGGGCGTGATTTTGGCCAGGAGGCATGCTCAACACATTGTGAGTAGGAATATAATTAGGGACATAAGTGAAGGGAATGGGGCGTAAATGATCTACAAATGAGAAATTACATCAAAACATCGACATGATAATTCTGACAACAATCGAAGAATGTTTCAACTACGTGTGCGTGATGGGTTAAGATCATACAGCTGCCCGCAGTTGTAGTCTCTTCGTCCATGGGCCCTCACCTGATGTATGGATACAAGGGGCATTTGTTAGCTTATCTTGGTCCAGGGCTTCTTCAACCCATAAGAAATGTGGAATGACATAGGGGCAGTTAGCTCTTTGGGCCAGTGGTCTCACCTTGATGGAAGACAACTTGGTGTTGCATGTAATAAAGCTCTGAGTCCATGGTGCCTATCACCTTGATGGGATATGACAATGTGGGTCCATGTTTAAGTTCTCTGCGTACTTTCAGCCCGGAAAATAGTCTACAAACCTGCATGTTTGAACCAACCTTATAGCAAGATAAGGGAAACAAACATGAAAACTAAAGTAATAGACTCTGTCGCATACAAACTATCAAGTGACTTCTTCCACATACTGTATAAATCACATGGTATATAATTAAAGAGAGTTCCAAGTGGGGCGAGTTTAGCGTCGTGGTTGGGTCCAGGGGTCGTCAATTCTCTTCTTAGGAGAAAATAGGTTTCTGTTTGAAACCTCATAAAGGAATACGGATGGACCATGTTATCAGCTACATAAGGTCTATGTTTGTTGCAAGAAGGTGACTAATCTGGATCCTGCATTGGCGCGAATTGAAGAATCAACTTTAAGAGTTCAGGCGCAATAGTTAATATAGCTTGTCGTTGGGTGCCGATCGAGACAATACAACACACTGGCTTGCCATGTATTGAAATCAATCAGCTGTGAATATTACGAGAGGTTTGCCTGGTTCCGCACAAAGTTAGCTCTGTGCCTTCCAGGTGTCTCAGCAAGCTCAATTTAATAAGCGTAAAGACGCATTGATGATTTGTTCAAGCACATCTCTCAGGACACACCTCGAACGTAATTTTACTTTAGGAACAAGAATTCTAGCCGAAAAACCGATATGTATATAAAGTTGACACCACTGTCCTATAGATGTCTTAATCAACCTAGTAGAGGTACCTGTATGATCGCAATAGTATAACATTTTACTAAAATTAGGGAGACTCTATTTAGGTAGAAGTGAAAACACAGAGCCCGTACTGTAAAATATTTAAACTGAAATAAAGGTCTAGCTGTTAGTGAGTGATTCATCTATTGGAGCTTAAGTGGAGTGTGGAAGATGGGGGGTCTGGTGGGGTGAGGAATGGGTGGGGTGAGATCCTCTAACGGCGTACGTGCGCTGTGAGCGCGAAGTGGGTTTTGGCGGCATGGGTGGGCGCTGAGTGGGGTTGATGGGGCTAGAGGCGACCAGTGGTGGGTCGAGGGTGCGGTGGGTGTTGTGTATGTACTGAATTGTGTTTTTATCACACCCTAATTCGGTTTTATTGGTTCAGGTGAAGACCGAGCAACCACACCTAATGGTGTCAATTCTTCATTGGAGTGAGTAGCACACTGATAGCATGTGTTGAAGGGTCACCTGATGTTTAATGTCCTCTGTGTGGTTTAAAATCAATGTCACACCTAGTTACCTCGACCTCGTAGTGGCGTGCTAAATGTTTGCACTAATATCAGCTACATCGTCATCGGACACAATGTAGTTTCTTATTATTGTGTGTTACGTTCCTAAGTTGTCATGGTAATAATCCACTCCGTGTGAATGACCAGAACTCATGTTCACTGCATGATATTTACGAAGCCTCCACTCCTGCCTGTAATGATTGACTTCCACTGCGATTAGTTGAGGTTTAACGTTGGAAAGTGATTTAAGTTGTTTATAGTCGAATGTGTCGTATAAGATAATGATTGGTGACAAGAGCGCAAATTCCATAGTCCTTGCCTTTGTTGGTCTTTTGTGTATTTCCACTGACAAAGGGTAGCTAGAGTATTTAAAATCCATCTTGTGCAGTCGTGTTTTTATGATCCTACTTCTGACTGGGAGTTCTATCTCTGTCATGTATGTCTATACCTGCCGTTTGAAGAATTGTTAGTAGAGGTGGAGGAACTGGAGATACACTTGTGTATTAGCGAGTCTCTGTTTGAATGAACTAAGCCCTTCACTTAAGAGCTATGAGGCGAAAGCAGCCGAGCAGAGTCTGCAACTTTAGCATTGGTTGTGTGGAGCTGTTGCTCCAGTAGTAACTGAGTGCCTACCAAAAGGAACAACATGAATTGGACTCCAAGTATGTGTAACCAAGCGCTCACCTTGTGATGTTTGCGTACTCTTTGTATCCCTAGTGAACTATAAGGCTGAACACCGCGCTTATATAAAGACTTGTACCGAGACTTGGTCGTTTAGTACACTGTAAGAATCTTAGGCAGCTTTATACCTAATTATCTGGTTAAAGATTCTTAAGTTAATAATGACCGTCGCATACTAATTTTGTGACACAGCTAGGCCTACCATGTGTCATGGACGACCTATCTAACACAAGCCTGGCACGAGGGTTGTGAAGTGCCCTCAGGAGTAGTTCTTATCCTTCATGTTTTCTCCTGCTGTACTTTCTCTTGATAGCCATAGTGAGACTTCATACCGTTAACTCGCGCAGAACGTGCACGTCAACACCTGGATTCTCGTGAAGTTATAATCTCTATAGCAACGTTGGCACATATCTAGAGCCTAAGTGTAATGTTTTTTTTTCGTGGATTAGTAGGGGCTAGACATCTGGAGTTCTATATCTTATACATAGATGGAATTCCTGCCCGAAACTGAGTCCAATCAGTGTTAGTTAGTTGATATGCCCTGCATGTCAGCTATGCACGGCTCCTCTACTCGTAAAATCCCTTATGATAACTGTGGCCGAGCCGTGCTGCTTCTTGTGACATCGCATATAGAGACGTGTAGCTGCTAGAAGTATAACCTGTTGAGCTCTCTTGTGTTTGGATTATAGGCGTCGCCCTGTCTTGTCGCACGATTTCCCCTCTGAGTTAGTATGTCGCCTGGTATATAAAATATAGTGGTGTGTATCACTCACTATTACCCTCCTCCTCTCTCTCATTATTAGCTACACTGGTAACGTGTTGGTGGTGCTTGCTTACGAACTCGAGTGCGTGGCCTGTTCTCTCCTCCACTCTAATAATATTATTATTGGTAGGTTTACTATAGATATGTGATCTCTACATCCTATTTCATCTTCGTCAAATCTACATTGATGCACTCTCCACGATATTCCTCCAGTCCTAATGCATAAGCTAATGTTGCAAAAAGGTTATTAATAATGGTTCATATCAATGTTGGTCATCTTTTGATGTGCCCAGGTATAAGAATGTTTTATATAATTAGTAGTTTATAGGCTATTTCCTGGGGATTTAATGATCAAGAATAATTGAATATCTGAAATTATTATGTTCGTTTCACTGAATGATATTTTCTCAGCCTCCCAACTATAATATGACCAAATTCGGAATCTTCTTGTACGAGGTAGTTAATTGTATGCTTAGAGTTTATTCTCTTAACACCTAGCATAACGTGTCTACAGCAATTAAACTAACATACGGCCACCTCACCAAAGTAGCCCTGCGTGCACATTTTTAAATATCTATATGAGTAGAGTACTCAGTCAAAAGTTGGTCTACGGATCTAGAAACGTGAGCCTTGATTGCAAGTTGTTGGAGCACACAGGTGCTCATGTAGAGCCTCCCCGTGTCAATCGGCTTCCACGCCCGTGTTCTTTCCCCAATCTTCGGGCTCTCCCAAATACAATCGTGTCCAATTTAGCAGTCAGTTGAGCCCCAGCCGTCTTTGTGTTCACAACCCCTTTTAACGCCCTATGTTGGTCTTAAACATGAATCAGTAGTCTCCATTGAGTGTCTCTGCCAAACTCTCTCTAAGTTAATAATCTTCATCCTCATACTCCGCCCGAGTTTGGTCATCAGATATAACGAGTACAATACCGGTGCCCAGAAACTATAACCGTAGACAAAGGTGTGCATCATCAAAAAAAATATCAATTAGCGAGCACCAGTGTGATATGAACCGTATGCTGTTGTTTTGTGTACGGGACACCAGCATGCCAAGTGGCCGTTTTAGATTCGGTTTCCTCCGTCGCTACTGTGGTGTTTAGCGTTACTTAGAGCATCTCTGTTCTGATCATTCTCCTTCTGAGATCTCACATGTAGATCTACCGGTACCACTCGTCAATGAGAAAATCTTAAACGTCTCTCATTGCTGATATCCAAAATACAAGTGGTGGTCCAAAGAGAGGATCCCGGTGATACGCCGTTCACTACAGCTACACACAATGCATTCGCGTGATTTGTGCTCTCAGGTGCCCAGTACAAGGACAACTCCTCTTCTCTGCCCCCATTAAGAAGGTCATGACTGTGTGAGATAACTAAACAAGAATCATATTCAATAAGCCCAACCTGTAGAACATCCTTCTTCTTATGAGTAACGTACCTCTCTTGGCCGTGCAACGCCACTGCATTAAAGCGCTCTGTACAACTCTCTACGTCTCTCGACACAGCGTGGTGTAAGAATCATACTCGCAACTCGTGAATTAGAGAGTGACCCTCGAGTGGATACACCTAGATTACACCCTGACTAGATGCATGACTATGCCACAATAGGTTATATTTCCATATAAATTTATATTTCGTAAATAACTGGGCCCACTCATTAAGTTAAATGTGAATTTGCTTGATTCGCATTGTCACTTCCAACGATGTATAGCTCTAGTTCTAGCGAGGCATAGCCAACTGCTGATCTTTAAAGTCATGTTAAGTACTTTACCTCCACTAGATGACACCAATAGATAAAATTCGCTTGTTAGTTTGTTATTTGCTTCTCCTCATGTGTACTTTTCCTTTCCAACAAAAAACTGAAGAGATTAAATCAGAACATTATTGAAAATATAGTATAATTATTCATTATTATATGTATAAACATTATTTTAGAAATCTCTGAAGGCGTAGAAGGTCCATTGTTCCCCACTGTATTTTGGTGTATTAATAGTTTGTAAGAGTGGCTCATTTTCCCTCAGCTGCAGGTTTGTTCTGAACTATGAAACACAGAAATACTGGACACATTTTGAACTCTTTTATGGTGGTGATTTGACAAATTACAATCGTGGTTTTGTCTCCACCCTCCCGTCGTATCGTCATCACCCCCCCTCCCAGTTCTCAGTCATCCACCCCTCCACCCCACTCGGTCTATCGACTCCCCCCTCATTCAGTCTCGGTCATCACCCCCAACCCGAGCGCGTCATCACTACCCCCACTAGTACTCGGTCATCACCCCCCTCCCAGTTCGTGTCATCATCCCCCCCTCCAGTCTAGTATCATCTCCCCCTCTCAAGTCTCTGTCACCCCCCCCCTCCCAGTCGCGGTCATCACCCCCTCCCCCCTCCTCAGTCTCCCGTCATACAACCCCCCCCCTCATTTTTCTCAGCCTTTCATTAAAACGTCTCGCTTTAGTGCCTCGTAATGCAACACAATTCCTATGAACATGAACACTTATGATCAGAAATATCTAAAGCTGCATGAATGTCAGTCTAGACACGGCCTAAGAAGAGCATAACACCAAAAATATAAATACCTATTAGATTTACTCTTCACAGTAACATGTCAGACAGGACATTACAATATTAATCATTATTTACAACAAAACACTAAACTGTCCCTCCTCAATCCATCTTTTATGATATAGAAGAGTGAAGTGTCTGTCCGAGACAGAGATGAAGAGATGAGAACTCTTATGACGAACGCCATGAGCAGGAGCTGTGTTAATGGTGTGCTGTTTTGTATAATTATCGACGTTCTGTCAATTGGTAGTATACAGTTTACTTAATACAATCATCACATCACAGGAAGCTC
The DNA here is from genome assembly GCF_002910315.2 of Salvelinus sp. IW2-2015. Classification (NCBI taxonomy): domain Eukaryota; kingdom Metazoa; phylum Chordata; class Actinopteri; order Salmoniformes; family Salmonidae; genus Salvelinus; species Salvelinus sp. IW2-2015. The sequence continues at coordinate 8,502 of NW_019944865.1, read as the reverse complement.
TACCGCCACTCCCTCCCCTTCGCCACCCCTCCTCTTTCTATCCCCTCTCCGCTCCCTCCTTCACTCTCTCTACCTGTCTCTGAGAGAGAGAACATTAATAATAAAAACCATGATATAACATAGCAGAAGATATAGTCCCTAGCGGTTCCGTGTTGTATTAAAGAGTCTCCTCTGCCTCACAGCCAGCTATACAGGCGCTTTAGGACCCATTAAAAGAAGGTCTAACAAGGCCTTGGGAGTAGAGGAGAGAGAGAGGTGTAGAGGAGATTAATTGAGACGGATTTTTTTCATGATGTTGACACATTTGTAGAGCACTGCGGACTGCCAAGATGATTAGTGATAAAAGACAGTAGGTAGTAATGAGAGAGAGAAAGAGAGGGAGTTTGAAGAGAGAATGACGATGAATATAGAGAGAGAGAGGGAAAAATGAGAGAGTATGCAGCAATAGAGAAGAAGAATGAAGAAGAAATAGAGACAGATGAATGTAGAGAGATGAGAGTTAGAAAGAGAGATAGATGAGGAGAGTGATGAGAGAGAAAAGACGAGATGTAGCGAGAGAGAGATGTAGATTGAGAAGTTGAGAGAGAGAGAGAGATGTAGAGAGATAAAGTGAGATAGTAGAGATGAAGAGGTGATAGAGAGAGAGAAATGAGAAGATGATGAGGAGAAGAGAGAGATGTAGAGAGAGTAGTGAGAGAGTCGAGAGATTAGAGCGTTAGAGAGTGCGATTGCATTTGGATGGCTTATTTAGAAAATAAACGTATTATAATTAGCAGCTGGCGTGATGTTATCAGCGCAATTCATCTGTGTCAGATGGGGGTGTGTGTTGTGTAGGTGTGTGTTGTGTGTTGTTTGTGTGTGTTGTTGTGTGTTGTGTGTTGTGTGTGTGTGTGTTGGTGTGTGGTGTGTGTGGTTTTATCGGCTCAGCTGTCAGGTTCAGCTCCATTGGGTTGGTGGAAGTGATTAAATGTTCAATTCCCAGTTCCCTTTGTTTTACCACTGCGCGCTCCGTCAAAACCACGATTGTAAATTTGTCAAATCACCACCATAATAAGAGTTCAAAATGTCCAGTATTTCTGTGTTCATAGTTCAGAACAACATGCAGCTGAGGGAAAATAGAGCCACTCTACAAACTATTAATAACCAAAATACAGTGGGGAACAATGGACCTTCTACGCCTTCAGAGATTTCTAAAATAATGATTATAACAATATAATAATGATAATTATACTATTATTTTCAATAATGTTCTGATTTAATCTCTTCAGTTTTTGTTGGAAAGGAAAGTAACACTGAGGAGAAAAAAATATAAAATCAGGATTTTTCTTTGGTGGTCTCTGTGGAGGTAAATCTAACTAGCTAAGTCAGCCATTGGCTAGGCCATCAGAAGCTAGAGCTACATGTTGGAGTGACAATGGAATCAACCAATCACATTTTGACTTAATGAGTGGGACCGTTTTTACAAAAATTTATGGAAACTTCTGCCTTCTTGAAGGGCAACAGGTCACTGCGCAATAGCAAGCAGTAGTTTTCCCACGGTCTAACTAGCTTTTGTTGTCGGCTAGTTTGCAGCGGCTGCAGCAGGTGTTATCAAAGAGGATGTTGTTGCTTATTTGTTAGCTTCTCCTTTTCCTCATTAAGGGGGCTGAGCTCCAGTGTCCCCTTTACCCCGCACCTGGCACAAACACTTTGTCTGTRTACGGCTATGCGCCTTTTGGCCACCACTTTTATGTCGGAACACGTCTTTTTTATTTCTGAGAGGGTCCGACCTTCTGAGCCAGCAGCATTCACAGCGTCYGCCACATGCTGCCACTCTAACGCCTTTTGGCATCTGTGTCTACCAAACAAGAACTTCCATTTCACACTGGGTGAAATGTCTTTTTTTAGCCTTTCTGTCGGGATTTGCCGTCGTTGTCGTCATGCAGTCAGTATGGATGAATATTAATTAGAGGCGTTTCACTGACTATTTATAGGCAACTATGGGCGTTAAAAGGGTGGGACAAAACGCTGGCTCACGTGCGCCAAATGTCGAGTTGATTGTGATTCATAAAGGGAAACCGGCATGGAACGTGCGTGCGCACTGTGTTATAAATCAGAATATTTTTGTGTGTAAACACTTTCTGCGTTTCGGCCGTAGCCACCTTTTGACGAATCCTCCTCACGGTTTTATAAATGAGGCGCCTGGTGAGTGGAACTGTGTTTGTTATTGCTGTGCGCTTGCTGTTGTTAGCCATCTCTTTAAAAATAACTTATTTGAAACATTTTTTGCATTTTAAGTGGAACTGGCAGCATTTTAGCAACATGAAATCTCATTCAAATCTGTTCATATACACCCCCAGGAAGAATATAACACTTTTTAAAAACATTTCTGACAAGTGACCACTTAGATATGATCATTTTCACATTTTCACAAATTCTTAGACTGATTGGGAATTATGTATACGAAGATATTTGTGAAAATTCTATAGCAATATAGAGTGGGGAAGCGGCCGTGTGTTTGGACAATTAATAGACACTGCAGTAAATAAAACCGAATAAAAACATCTGTCTACACACACCGGTGCGCTATAACCAATCGGAGCTACAGTATACCTTTATACAAACAACCCATGTGTCACACAGGCCTACCGTCGTTCACTTTGAACTGGAATGTGTGTTTACAGGCAGTTGCAACAGCACGACTTTAGACCATTAGAACGCATTCGCCAAAAGCCACAAAATACTCCTGAATGGATTTCTGCAAATATGTAAATACCACAGGAGTTCTCTTGYATTTGGGAGCTTTACAGTCCTGTTGATCAAATAACCATGAAAAGGTAGGCTCGCTCTCCCTCAGTTATGCACATCAACAACAAGATCAACAGCAAATGCTAGCCAGAGTAAAATTAGCTAAAATCTAACAAAGGATCATTAGATAAACCTTCTAACTTTTTCAGCTAGTTGGCTGTCAACATTACACTGATAATCAATGGGGAATTGTAACCTCTTTGTCCTTCTGCAGTTTGCCTACCAATGCATGCTTGTCTCAACCAAGCACCCAAGCTAACTGGCTAAAGTTGGCTAGCTTGCTAGCTAGCTACTAGTTTGCTACACAAATGAGAGAACACCTCCCTCTGACCATTTTACTCACCGCAGCAGAGCTGGTTAGTCTGTTTACATGTTATCTAGAGCGTTCTTGACTAACTATTACTTTTTGCCCAAGTTTACTGACACCGGTCATATTCAGCAGGTGTTGTGTGTTCGTAAATTCATCAGTTGTTCTGCACTCAGACGAGAGTACTCTGAAATCGGAGTAGATAACCAGACTGAATTTGCGAAGGCAAGAGATATATGATATGCTAACAGTCGTTCAAGTTCTTGCTAGCTAACCAAATGACACCTGGATCTCTAGCTGTAGCCACCGAAAAACGATATGATGGGAAAAAGTCAGTCACTCACCCACTCCTCCAATGGCATGACATCCTCCTAGCAGCTAGCTATGTAGTTAATGTTACAGTAAGCTCTGTGTTTTCAGCTTGCTACATAAATAGATGTGCTAGCCTATTAGTAATGTTATGACTGACTTGTGATCATTGCCCTTGCTAGTTTGATTGTATTGACATTTCCAACCTTAGTTACATTCGTTCGTTTTTGTCCAAAATATTGAGTTTGAATCTGAAACAATTGTTCCCGAATGGAGGCAGCAAACAATGTACCAGGCCAGCTGTGATTTAATACCTGAAAGCAATATTTGTTGGACTACCAAGAAATGTATTGGTGAATTATATTATTCATGCACTGAACTGCATCCATCTATTCTGCCAACAATGTCTTACTGTACGTCATGGTATTTTGAGAGTCAAACAATGCCTATTTTTAAATCCTCTTATAAAGTTTGGTTTTGTAGCATAAACTGGAAATTTGATATTTTTGATCTGATATTTGATTGTCTTTTGTTCATATCTGCAAAGTAGTTCAAATTGTGAAGTGTTTTTCGCAATGAGAAAAAGTAGTTGTACTTGCCGATTGTGAAGTACTCATGATTTTGTCATATTCTTATGATTAGGAAAAATCCTGTTCACTATATATTCTTCAGATTGTTCACTTCAAATAATCAAACACCAATGCTTTAAACCACATCATCTGATTGGGTGGGCCTGTAAGGCCTGGCTCAACCAGTGGGTTGGGCCTGTCGGCCTTTCTCCCTAGTGGGTGGGCCTCTGTGGTACCAGGCCCATCCATGTCGTTCATGCCTCTGATGCAAACAGAGCAGGATGACAATTGAGCATCAATTTTAAATCGCAAACTTCGGACAATAACTTTTTCAATACCTGTGTTTAAATACCCATTGATGCCTTAGTTAGCAATGTACGTGTAGATATCGTTGAGTTAATCATCTTTTCCTACCCCACCGGCTGCGGATGTCTCTTGTTTCTGTGAGCTGCTCCATGACAAAAAGTTGAGAGCTGCAGACTCTTGTTGCCTGCTGAGATATTCGTTGAAACTAGGCTGTTGTGTGTGGCGGCAATGTGAATATATTTCACGTGCTCTGTGAATTTGTAGGCTAATTTGTGCATAATCTTTCTCTAATTTACTATCATTGATTAAGTGCGCTTGGTTTATAACAGTTGTGTTTTCAAATCATGCATAAACCTGTTAACATGAAGCCTATAGGTTTCACACTGTCTAACGAACGTGTCACACACGTAAGGCTCCTAGTAATTTCTACTCACTTGTTTGAAGATAACTTCCTGTCACACACTGGAAGGCCTAAGATACGTTGCACTAACTGTAACTACCTGTCACGAAGGCCTATTAGGTTCAACTGCACTGTACTAACTGTCACCACACAACTGAATACCTATAGGTTTACCGGACTCTAACGCTGACTTGAGAGTAATAGTTCAGCACTGGTCACGTCACAATACTGAAGACGCTATAGTTCACACTGTACTATGAACTTGTCATCAAACTGAAGACCTTATAGGTTCAACACTTGCTAACCCTGTCAAGTGGACGTGTTCAATGAACACACTGATTAGTGCCTATAGGTTCACCACTGCTAACTAACCTGTCCCCACATCAAAAAACCCACTGTAAGATCGTCCTTATAGGTTCACCACTTTGTACTAATCCTGTTCACACACTTGAAGGCCTATATGGTTCACGCACTGTTCTAACTGCTGGTCTACACACTGAAAGGCCTATAGGTTGCACTACACTCAGCAACTAACCGGTGTCACACTCATCTGATGGCCTTAGTTCACCACTCTCTTAACCTGTCACACACTTTGAAGACCTATAGCGTTCTACCACTTTGCTACTAACCTAGTCAAAATTAACTGAATGTATAGGTTCACCACTTTACTAACCTGTCCTACACACTGAGGCCTAAGTCACCACTGTACCTACACCTGTCACACACTGAAGACCTTATAGTTCACCACTTATTTACCTTTTGTCACAATTGCTGAAGTATTCCTACTTAGGTTTCACCACTGTTATCTAATCCTGCTCACACATCTTGAGACTCTATAGTTCACCACTGTTATTAATCCTTGGTCACCACATCTTGAAGCCTATAGGTTTCACCACTCTGTATCTAACCTGTCTACACATCTTAAGCCTCATTAGTTTCACCATCTGTTTATCTAACCTTGTCATACACTTGATTTACTATAGGTTCACCACTTCTTAACTTTCATATAAGACCTAGAGGTTCACCACTTTGTACATACCCTGTCACACACTGTAAGGCGTCTATTAGGTTCACCACTGTACTAATCCTTTTCACACCACTGGAAGCCGTTGGTTTCACCACGTTGTACTACAAACCTTGTCACACCAACTGGAAGACTTATAGGTCAACCTCTATCTGTTACCTCTAAATCCTTGTCACCACACTGATAAATGGTCTATTAGGTGTTTCACCACCTTTTCTAACCTGTCACATCACTTGATCCTAATAGGTGTAATCCACTGTTACTAACTTTCACACCTTGAGACCTTTATGAGTTCTCCCACTACTAATTCCTGTTACATACTGAGGCCTATTAGTTCCCACTTTGTACTAAACCTGTTCACATATGCAAGACCTTTATAGGTTTCACTCCACGTAACTGTTAACCCTGTTCATTACTTGAAGACCTTAGGTTCACCACTTTACTAATTCCGTCACACATTTGAAGACGTTATATATGGTGTTCACCACTTCTGTACTAAACTTGTCACCCTACTGTAAACCTACTTATGCGTTCACCACTGTTACTAATCCTGTCCAAACACTGAATGCTAAGTTCACCACTGTATTCTATCCTTGTTCAATACTGAAGCTTATTAGGTTTCACCACTGTACTGTAATTTCATTATTCATCCTGGATGTAGGCCCCTAGTAGGTTCAACCTACTGTACTCAACCTTGTTAACACACGGTAACCTTCTATACGCTTCACCACTGGGACTTAAACCGTTCAACACTGAAGGTCCTATAGGTATTTCATCGCACTTTTACTAACCTTGTACACACACTTGGTAAGCCTATAGTGTCTCACCTACTGGTACCATAATACCTGTCTACGACTTGTAAGACCTTATAGTGTGTCACCTAGCTGTTATCCTAACTCTGTGCACACTACTTGGTAATAACCTTATAGGTTCGACTCACTGTACTATACCCTGTTACACTTTGAAGGTCCTTATTAGGTTCACCACTCTTTGACTAACCTGTCACTACACTTGATAGGCCCTATAGGTTTATCTCACTGGACTAACTGTTCTCACATTGAAGAACCTATATAGGGTTTCACCACTGTACTAACCTTGTCACACACACTTAAGGCCTATTTGGGTCACCCACTGTACTAACCTGTCACACACTGATGGCCTATAGGTTCACTCATGTAACTTATCCTTGGTCACATCACTGAATGGCCTACTATCGTTCACCACATGTACGAACCTGTCATCAACTGATAGGCCTATATGGTCACCTACTGTTTACTAACCTATCTACTTGAGGCTCAATCAGGTTCACACTGTACTAACCTGTCATCACTGAAGGCCTATAGGTTTCACCATTTTTTACTAACCTTCACTACACTTTGATAGGTCCTATAGTTCACCAACTGTACTAACCTGTCAAATTACATTCTGAAGCCTATTATTAGTTTTCTACCACTGTACTAATCCTGTCAAACACTGAAGGCCTATAGGTTCACCACTGTAGCAACCTGTCACATCACTGAAGGCCATAAGGTTTCCACCACTTTGTACGTACCTGTCCAAACACTGAAGACCATTAGGTCTCACCCCTGTACCTTAACTCTGTCCACCACACCTGAAAAGGCCTATTGGTGTTCCCACTGTTTACCTAACCTGTCACACACTTGAGGCCTTATAGGTCACCACTGTACTGACTGTCACACAACACTTGAAGGCCTATTAGTTCATCCACTGTACTAACCTGTACACACTGAAGGCTATAGGTTCACCACTTAATAATCGTCATCACACACACACTGAAACCTTAGTTCACTCACTGATTTCTAATCCTGTCCACACACTGAAGGACCTATTAGGTTACCACGTTACTAAAACGTCACATCACTGAAGACTTATAGGGTTCACCACTTGTACTATCCTGTCCACACACTGAAGGCCCTATAGGTTCACCACGTGATACTTAACCTGTCACACACTGAAGGTCCTTTCAACTGTTCCATGTTCACATCTGAGCTAAGGTTATCTTAAACCTGTCACACACTGAAGGTCCTATAGGCTTTCACCACGTTACTACACCTTCTGGTCCACACACTTAAGGTGCCTATAGGCCCTACTCACCTTACGTACTAACCTTACAACTGAACTAGGCTTCCCATCCTAACCTGACACATGAGCAAGCCTCCAACTTCACCTGTAAACTGGGATTTGTCACCACATTGTCTCACCAACTAAGCCTAGTTCGACAACCTCACACACTGAAGCCTATAGGTTCACCACTGTATTAACTGTCACCATACTGAAGATCCTATAGGTTCACCACTTATACTCATGCCTTTCACACAACTGAAGGCCGAGGTTTCACCACTGTACTATACCGTCACACACTGAAGGCCTATAGGTGTTCATCCACTGTACTAACCTGTCACACTGAAGGCCGTATAGGTTCACCACTTACTTTATACTCTACACCATGAAGGCCCATAGGTTCACCACTTTATAACCCTGTCCGATCACAGCTCCCACACTTGAAGGCCCTTATAGGTTCGACCCCATGTATCTACTGTCCACACCACCTGACAGGCCTATAGGTTCACCTATCCTTTGTACTAATCTGTCACCACTACATTGAAGCTATAGGTTCACATGTATAACTGTAAACGGAAGAATTAGGTCAACGTACCTAACCCTGTCAAATGTAAGTCCCTATAGGTTTCACCACTTACCTAACTGTCCACAACCGAAAGCTCTAGGTTCACATTTGTACTAACCTGTACACATGAAGTTAGGTTCAAACTTACTATCC
>NW_019944864.1:164264-182627 GCF_002910315.2 Salvelinus sp. IW2-2015 | reverse complement strand
GTGCTGTGGCAGTATGTATAGTAACAATGAGGGCTGTGTCTTGGCAGTTGCAGTATGATATAGTAACAGTGGAGGGGGGCTGTGCTGTGATTTTATAGTAACAATGGAGGGGCTGTGCTGGTGGCAGTATTATATATACAGTGGAGGGGCTGTGGCAGTTTATTAGATAACCATGTGGGTGGTGTGTGTGTGCAGTAGTTTATAGTAACAGTGGATGGCTTTGCTGTGGCAGTATTTAATAGTTAAACAGAAGCATGTCGTCGAAGCTGGGGCTACTGCAGAGGCTGATGTCGTTTCATGTTTTGTCTGTAGACTAGAACAGAAACACACAAGTTCAATTATATGATTTTTACTCTAAAATCTATTAAGACTAATATTAGTGAGCGACGGGCTATTGGCATGACTATACTTTTCTTCACAGATAACGAAGTCATCGCTTAGTTCGCCGTGAACCGAGGAAGTGGTGTGTGAGGACTAGTCTAATCGCCGGCCGTGCGGGCTGCGCGGGGGGGTGGTGGAGGCCCTGTGTCTGGCTCTTACGTTGATTGCAGCTCCCGTTCAGGAATAGTCTTCACTTTAGTAATAGGGTTAGATGGTGACTAGGTGACAGATAATTGTGATCTCGAGGAGAGCTGGGTGAGAGGATGGCATGCTGATGCACGACGCTGAGTTGAGAGAGACATACTATGACTGCCATTTAACTACTCTCACCCGATGTGATGGAGGAGAGACACAGTCATGGTTAATGCCTAAGTTGTCCTAACCTATTCTATTGGTTAGGGGCCAGCATCGAATATGTGGATATTCACCTATCAATTACTTTGTTATCACGCTGCGTCCGCTGTGGCTTACTCACCTCTCTCTCTCTCCCTCTCCCTCTCTCTCTCTCTCCTCTGTCTCTCTCGGCGCTCTCTGTTTGGGTTCTTTCAATATCCACCTTAGTTAGATATCCTCACATCTCCTATCTCTATACCGTTTATACAGGTCAAGCACGTATGGAGGGGCTGTGTCCTCGTGGACCTTATGTATATTATCAGGGTGATCTTTCTATTAGTCCAAACAGTGGAGGGTTCCTCCTTCTCCTGTTCGCGCTCTCACTCTATCACAAGCTCAACAAGTGGAGTGGCCTGCCTCCTCCTTCCTCCCCTCCTCTGCTCTTCATCATCTTTTTTCACACCTCAACTTCACCCTTAATGTGTTTGGTGATTTTAAATCATGTAATATGCTGGACAGGCAGATAAAGCGCAGCGTTTCATTGTTTTCTCTTTGTTGAATTTATGCTGGCAAACTGGGCCCAAATCAAGCACGGGTAGGTTCTGTGAAATGGAGGGGGGTGGAGGCGTATATGTGTTGGAAAAAACACAGCAGTTGACATCATATGATGATGGGTATGCGTGTCAATGTTAGGTGTGTGTGTCTTTATTTTATAGTTCTCAGAAAACAAGGTGTGAAAGAGGATCTCTGTTCTCAAAATGATGGGGAACCACCTTTTAGCAGCAAGGGCAGTATTAGGATATAATTAAAGTAACAATTGGAAAGGGGGGAACATGTCACTTTCCGGATGTCGTTGGCAGTGTGCTTACTAGTTGTTGTGTCTGTATTATAGTGAGCAACACTCTGCACTATGAGGAACGAGCAGCGCACGTCCTGTCTAGGGCTGGTTCAGATTCGTTGTGGGCTCGAGTATTCATAGGCAGTTAAGTGTCCGGACATTCCTGGTACACTTTTTAAGATACGCCTACGAGCATGGGACGAGGCGGTGTAAAGGAGTATCTCATACATCAAGTTGCAATGCATTAGGCCATCAGTCATAAGGTCCCCTCCAAGACGTTCAACGTGAGTAAGATACTGCGCACAAGGGCCTAAGCCCCTGCTTCCCTTGGTGGATCGTTAACTATAATATATTACGTGTCACATCAGCCCGCCCAGCTTAACCCACAGTGTTACGGTATAAATACTGCCACAGCACAGCCGCCTCCACAGGGCTGTGCTTGTAACTTATGCTGCCAATAAGTAATTACTTGCCACTGTGTACTACTATCCACCCGTTATCACACTGTTACACAGACTTAGGAGGGGACATGAAAACGGCTGACTCAATTTCCAAGACGTAACCAAAGCCCCTCCTTGGAACGTGGTTACTGATAATAATATGTTAGAGTGCTGCCTATTAAATGACTGCCATCCACTCTAGTAAACAGTGGGCGAGGGCCCCCTCCCACTGTTACTATAATGATACTGTGGGCGCGCACAGCACAGCCCGCAGTTCACTTACTGTTTAAACTTAATAATAACACATGTGGGACAACAGGCGACTGTGCTCTTGCCAGTACAGGGTTCTCACTCTCACACTGTCAGTGAACTATACCATGTATCGTGCCAGCAGATCGGACATGCGCCCCTCGCCACTTGGCGTTAAGTTATAATTATGTAAACATTGAAGGTGCATGTAACATGTCAACTGCCACACAGCACAGCCCGGCGTGCAGTATTCTATACTAAGTGTTATATTCTATATATAGTAATCAGGTGGTGAAGCGGCCTGCTTAGTGTAGAATATTTTATCTAGTAACAGTGTGAGGGGCTGTGCTTGGCAGTCTAATCAGCTCGCCTGGCCACTGGCTTACTATAATTATAATACGTTGAGACCAGCTCGGAGGGCGCGAGTGCTGGCAACAAGTCTCTTCCATGAGTTACACTACGTGGCACTCAGGGGCGGTGTGTCGATGTACTATTTATTATTAATAGTAACAGTGCAGCAAGGCGGCTTGCTCGCCAGAAAAGCCCTGTGCCCGAGTACTGTATTAGTAACATGTTGGAGGGGCTGTGCTTGTGGAGCAGTATTTATAATAAGCTAGAACAAGTGCGGAGGGAGCTGCATTGCATGTATCAGTCACTTTATTACTATGCATTTTAATCTGTGGATATCTAGTGAGTCAACAGTGAGAGGGAGCTTTGGCTTGATTGCAGTCATGTTGCCACTTAAGTCCACCGTATCCAATCGTGGAGGTGCACTCGCTGTCATTATGTGGTCAGTATATATATCTTGAGTCACACCAGGTTAGCGAAGAGGCTGTCTGTAGTCGCCGTCAAGCTGTTTAGGTAACTTATAGCACCTTAAGTGAGCGTGCCAACTCATGGCAGTGATCTAGGTCCCCTCCAACTGTTACTATAAATACTTGCGCAGAGAACAGGGCCCCTCCACTGGTTACTATAAATTACTACCTATAGAATACGCCAAAACACAGGCCCCTCCACTGTACTATAAATTACTGCTATAGCAATATAACAATATCGTGGTGCCGAGCGATTTGCACCTGTCGCGCCCGCCTTATCTATAAGCTTAACCATTAGAATGGGCAAATTAATTTAGACCTTGATATGGACAGAATTTTAACCTTGACCTACGAGGCAAGCCTCCTTGCTCTCTAAGCCTTAATCAAGCTGTGAGTTAGAGCGGTGTGGCAACTGCCACAGCACAGGTCCCTCCACTGTTACTTATAAATACTGCCATAGCAGCAGGCCCCTTGCAATGTTCTATAAATACTGCCTATTAAATAGATGCAAAAGCCCCCCACTGTTATTACTTTATATTAAGTAATTCTGTAGGAGAGGGCCTGTGCGCCTGTGGAGCAGTAGATATTAAGAATCAGCGTCACACGGTCGCGGGCTCTACGGCAGTGTTTGTAATCTATAAAGTATAACAGTGGCACTAGGTAATATTAGCGCCCACATCGTAGCAGCTCATATCTACCTTATATATAACAAGCTAGGAGGGGCTGTGGCGTTGTGGCATCAAGCTATTGTATCCAAGTCCACAGCCGCCGCACTAGCGCTGCTGCTGTTCCCATAATATAGCGGCTAGCGCACTCAGGAACTCACTATAGTACCACACGCGCCATTTCGCTAGGTGTACGAAATAGTGGAGAGAGTGAAGCTATTACTCCAAGGTACACCCCATCCGGCGCGCCGTGCCCGCGAGCGACGTGAGTGAATGACCAGTATGTATGTATCACCACTCCTAATCAGCTGTGTGAAGCTAGTGTGGCATGAATGCAATGTGGCGCGCAATTAAAAATTACTGCCATATATTATTTTAGCCCACAGTACACCATCTCGTAAGTGCTGTGCAAACACTCGTATTTACTATAAATACTATGGCTCGCCAACAGCCAAGCAGCTCACTTTTTCTCACTGCAGTATTTGGTTATGCAGTCCAGTAAACAGTGACGTATAGTGAGCTCTCTATGCTTGCTATCAAATCAATACTTGGCCGGCCCCCCCCCCCCCCCCCCCACCCCCAATGACAGTATTTATATGTACAGATAGAGTTAGCGACCGAGGCGCTTGTGCCACAACACCCTGTCAAGGCCACAAAGCAATTCTCTGATACAACAGCATGGAAGGGCGGCCCCTGTGCTGTCGCACCAAAAACTGCCACACACACCCCCCACGTATATGATTAGTACTCACCAGTACGGCCAGACATAAATCGACTCACACCGCCTAATTTATGGAACCTGAGAAAGGCGGCCCGGAGTGCCCTCACCTCACCGGTTTGCAGCCTACCCCTCTATATAGTAAGGTCACCATATAGTTTATGGATCATACTGGGCCCTAAGTCCGCCCAGGCCACTCCAGCTATTTATAGGCATTAGTTTATTTAACGTTAAAACAGCTGAGAATAGGGCCGCCTTTAGTACAAAATAGTTTGGCCACAGCAAGGCCCAGTACTTTATCCAATGAGGCATAAACAAAGAATGGTGAGGGCTTTGGCGACTATGTATAGGCAGTATTTATTAGGAACATTGGGCAGGGGCTGTTGCTATTGCGGAGTTTTTATAGTAAACAGTGGAGACGTGTGCTGTGGCAGTATTTATAGCTCACAGTGGAGGGGCGTAGCTGGGGCTTATAGTATTTATAGTAACAGTGGAGGGGGCTGTGTGGCAGGTATTTTATATTGGTCAGTTTGGGGGTGTGAGTATCGTACAGTCGGAGGGCTGCGTGGCATGTTCGTTTTGCGGTAAGCTGGGGGGCTTGACTAGGTGCAGTATTTATAGTAACAGTGGAGCAGGCTCCTGGCAGTCAGTAGGTATAGTAACAGTGGAGGGGGTGGCTGGTGGCAAGTATTTATAGTATCATGTCGGACGGGACTGGGCTGTCTGGCAGTATTTATAGTAATCAGTGGGGGGCTGTGCAGTTTTTTCCGTAACAGTAGAGGTTCTGTCAGTAGTTTTATAGTAACAGTGGAGGGGCTTTTCTGTTGGCAGTGTTTATCAGTAACGAGTGGAGGGGGCTGTGGCTGTGGCAAGTATTCCTATAGTACAGTGGAGGGCTGTGGCAGTATTTATAGCGCACTATTTTATAGTAACAGTGGAGGGGCTTTGCTGTGAGTTTTTTATTAACAGTGGGAGGGATGTGCGTGTGGCAGTATTTATAGTATAACAGTGGAGGGGATGTGCTGTGGCAGTATTTATAGTTACAGTGGAGGGGCTGTGCTGTGGCAGTATTTATAGTAACAGTGGAGGGGCTGTGCTGTGGCAGTATTTATAGTAACAGTGAGGGGGCTGTGCTGTGGCAGTATTTATAGTAACGTTGGAGGGGCTGTGCTGTGGCAGTATGATTGGGAATTGATGTATGAGATATCCTTTCCTCATGCAGGCGTTAAGTGTACCAGGAATGTCGGACTACCACACAGATCTAACAGCTGAGGACGTTGCTGCCTGGCAGAGTGCTCATAAGAGACACACACTGAGCACATATGCATCAGGAGTCTTTATTCTCCTTGCTGCTAAAGGTTTCCTATTTTGAAAGTTTTCTTCTGAGAAGTAGACACACACACACATTGCATACCCATCATATATGATGTCACATGCTGTGTTTTTCAACACATATACCCCACCCCCCTCCATTTTCAGAACTACCGTGCTGATTTGGGACAGTTTGCAGGCATAATTCAACAAAGAGAAAAATGAACGTGCGCTTTCTGCCTGTCCAGCATATTACATGATTTAAAACACAAACACAATTAAGAGGTGAAGTTGAGGTGTGAAAAAAGTGGATGAAGAGCAGAGGAGGGGAGGAGAGGAGGAGAGGAGTAGTGGAGAGGAGAGGATGGAGAAGGAGAATGGAGAGAAACTGATATAAAAAGTGGCACATAGCTGACAGATAGGAGGATAGATGGGATATATAAAAAGGTGGATATTGAAAAGACAACAGAGAGAGAGAGAGAGAGAGAGAGAGAGAGAGAGGGAGAGGGAGAGAGAGAGAGGTGAGTAAAGCAAGGGAGCGATAAAAGTAATTGAATGTGAATCCATATTGATTGGCCTACATAGAATAGGTTAGGACACTATACATGATGCTGTCTCTCCCTACATGGGGGAGTTTATGGAGTCAGATCTAATCAGCGTCGTTCAGTCATTCAGCTCTCATCAATTATCTGTCACTAGTCACCTCTAACCTATCTAAGGAGATATCCTGACGGGAGTCATTCACTAGAGCAAAGGTATAGGAGTCGTATGGGATTAGACTAGTCTCAACACAGACCTTTTGTTTAAGGACCAGGATGTTAACATGTCAGAAGATGTGTAAGTGAAAAATATCTAAGGATTATCTAAGGACTATTAGGAAAATCATTACTGAATTGTGTTTGTTCTAGTCTCAGACAAAATGAAACTATAGCTCTGCATACCAGTTGAGGATGTCTTTATTCATTCAAAAGCAGACACCAACTAAAAGCAGACRCAGACYTTTTTTWAAATCTGGACTTTTCTTATCTGTTCAAAAGCCTCCCAACGGCTCTATACCACCGGTGCAAACAGCTGATTCAGCCACTAGTACCGTAGGGAGCTGTCAAACCCACCGCAAATAACTGTCAAATAACCCCATCCCACTCAATGACAGCTCTGTCCAGCCTACTGTGCCCCAGTGGAACCCTATTCCATATATAGTGCACTACTTTTGACCAGGGCCCATAGGGGCCCATAGGGCTCTGGTCGACAATAGTGCACTAGGAAGGAAACAGGGTGACATTTGSAACGCACCCCAGCTCTCTGCTCTGCTCTTCAATTAGTATTTTACTGTCTGTCCATTTCTGTCTCTGACTATGAGTCTGTTGTGTAATCCCTGTTCCCTAGTTACAGGTGTTTCATTACAGCCAGCACATAACACCGGGCTGGTTAGACTGTCTGAAACCTGCCTGCTCATCACACACACAGCTCTGGTCCAGTCCCAGTGGGATGACATCACAACGTGTAGTTAGCTRATGGARCTGTTCTTGGACTTCAAAAGCCATCATGCTGACAAAGACAAGAGACAGTCACATGTTCTACCTGGTGTCAGTTTCAGATCTGTTGCCAACTCCTCTTACTAACATGTACTGTACTGCATGACGATAGTTGGAGCAGTTGGCTATAGCATGTGTAGCATTAGGACCAGCCCAGGCTAGTGTGTTTTGGAGTCCAGGCTCAGAAACCATAAGTTGTGTTATTGTGAGGGGCAGAGCTGGGGGTGTCATGTGGTCTCCTGTTCCCTGCGTACAGGCCCGGAGCAGAGCAGCATCTCCCTTTAATATTTCACATCCCTCGTCTGCTCCTCAGTCCCCTCCCCTACAGCTACACCCTTTATGTATTCATCAGCCCCTCCACTACACTGACACATAATGGTCCCCACTAGAGCTGTCTGCCAGGGAGGGAGGGAGGCGGGTGGGCGGGTGATCAGGCAGGCAGGTGGGAGAACTTGCCTCTGTGTGTGATGTCATCACTCTGCTTCCAGACCAACAGGCAGGCGAGGGGGAGCTGCAGCTGGTATTAGTCAGCTCCTGGAATAGGCAGCAGAGAGAGAGCTGCCTGGCTGTGAATGAGGTCATCACTCTGAGCCTGTTCACACTGTTTCCTGTGACATCTTTAGATTGAATGTGGGGGTAACAGGCAGAATGTACTGTCGTACTGTASTAGTCCACCTGACTAACTAAATGGACTAGGAGGTCAGTGTTGAGCCTCAGGAGGTACAGATTGTGGTTTCCTCTCTCTCTTCATCCACCCATCAGTTGTGTACTGTAGGGGTGTTCACTATTGTTTTATGGATTTCCCAAAGCGCTGAATTGCTGAATCCTTTCCATGTGTTCTGCTACTGTTGCCTGACAGAGATATTATGCTTGGAAGGAGAGATGTAATTTATGAATATTCACCTTCCCTCCTTCTAACATAACTGTGTGGGAGGACGTGTATGGTCATGTTTTTTGATCACTGTCTGTAGGGAGAGAGTGTGTGATACGCTGTCTGTAGGGAGAGTGTGTGATCGCTGTCTGTAGGGAGAGTGTGTGATCTGTCGTGTGTGTAGTGGAGAGAGTGTGTGATCGCTGTCTGTAGGGAGAGTGTGTGATCGCTGTCTGTAGGGAGAGTGTGTGATCCTGTCTGTAGAGAGTGGTGATTCGTCTGTAGGGAGAGTGTGTTGATCCCGTCTGTAGGAGAGTGTGTGATCACTGTCTGTATGATAGTGTTGATCGCTGTCGAGAAGTGTGATCGCTGTCGTAGGAGAGGTGTACTGTCGTAGGATAGTGTGATCGCTGTCTGTAGGGAGAGTGTGTGATCGCTGTCTGTAGGGAGAGTGTGTGATCGCTGTCTGTAGGGAGAGTGTAATGTGATCACTGTCTGTAGGGATGGTAGTGTGAGTGTATTGAAGTGTGATCAGTCGAGAGGTATGATCACTGTCTGAGGGAGAGTGTGTGATCCGCTGTCTGTAGGGAGAGTGTGATGGATCGCTGTCTGTAGGGAGAGTGTTGATCACTGTCTTAGGGAGAGTGTGTGATCGCTGTCTGTAGGAGAGTTGTGTGATCGCTGTCTGTAGGGAGAGTGTGTGATCCTGTCTGTAGGAGAAGTGTGTGCCCGTCAGGAAGTGTTGATCGCTGTCTGTAGGGAGAGTGTTGATCGCTGTCGTGGGGAGAGTGTTGATCCCTGTCTGTAGGGAGAGTGTGTATCCTGTCTTAGGAGAGTGTGTGATCGCTGTCCTGATAGGGAGAGTTGTGTGATCACTGTCTGTAGGAGAGTGTTGTACGCTGTCTGTAGGAGAGTGTGTGATCGCTGTCGTAGAGTGTGTGATCCTGTCTGTAGGAGAAGTGGTGTGAGATCCTGTCTGTAGGAGAGTGTGTGATCGCTGTCTGTAGGGAGAGTGTGTGATCGCTGTCTGTAGGGGGAGAGTGTTGATCCGCTGTCTGTAGGAGAGTGTGACGCTGTCTGTAGATGTAGTTGACTCTTCTGTAGGAGAGGTTGTCTGTGTGATCTGCTGTCTGTAGGGAGAGTGTGTGATCGCTGTCTGTAGGGAGAGTGTTGATCCCTGTCTGTATGAAAAGAACAGCATTATTGACCTTAGTTTCCTGTGGGCGGGGCCTCCTGGTGACAGTTTAGGACATGTAGCAGAAGGCCGGAGTCAGAACTGACAGAGAAGGATATTATTAGCTCCCAATTAGCCCTTACTCATGCTGGAACTGTATCAGAAAGGTCAACGGTTACACATATGGTTGGCTGTGTGTGTGTGCATAGCGTGTGTGTGTGTGTGTGTGTTATTTGTGTGTGTGTGTTGTGTGTGTGTGTGGGGTGTGTGTGTGGGTGTGTGTGTTGTGTGTTGTGTGTGTAGATGTAGAGAGGAGGGAGAGAATTGTCCGCTCTAGTTTTAGTGGCCTGAAATGGGGCGATCTGTTCCTTGGAAGTTTCCCAGTAAGTTTTCTGGGGACGAGACACTGAAAATATCTATCTATATACCACACTTTGTCCCACATACAGTAAAAGAGAGGCTGAAGACGAAGGAGAGAGATGAGAGAGAGAGAGAGAAGAGAGTAGAAAGAGAGCGAGAGAGAGAGAGAGAGAGGGGAAGAGAGAGAGAGAGAGAGAGAGAGAAGAGAGAGAAGAGAGAGAGAGAGAGAGAGAGAGAGAGGGAGAGAGGAGAGAGAGAGAGAGAGAGAGAGGAGAGGAGGAGAGAGAGAGAAGGAAAGAGGGAAAGGAGAGGACGAGAAGAGGAGAAGAGGAGGAGGAGAGAAGAGAGAGAGAGAGAGAGAGTAGAGAGAAGAGAGAGAGAGAGAGAGAAGAGAGAGAGGAGGTAGCAAGAGCAGATTGATTGTGGAGGTAAACGAACACACCAACAGAACAATGATGGTGGGACATTACAGACCAGATGACATGGCTTTGGATCCACATTGGCTGTGGATGTAAAGAACTTTGACCACTTGTAAGCACTATATCAATCTAATCTGTTAACGGAAGTGTGACCCATGTTATGATCCTGGCTCACAGAACAACTTTGAACCGTTGCTGAACCACTAAGGACCACACAGAATCTGACTTATCTCMCTGACACTACCTCTCAGTAGGAGATGGACTGTGGGSGAGGATAGAGAGGRTCAGTCAACCCCACTGATCAGCAGGAAGTCCAGTCAGTCTGACTCTGTCTCCCTGGAGGACAGTCAAAGGTACGACGTGASCCTTAACTAAATTGCAGCTTTCCAAGGAGAGTGCTGAAAGAGAAGTCTGTAGAGAGGAGATACGCAGTGGGAAAGATCTCTGTCGCTTATAGGAAATATCTAATCTATGTATCTCTCTGTTCCATCTCTTCTCTACAGGATACATTCATTAAGGCCTATTATGTGTGACTCATCATGACTTCTCTCTTCAAACTAAATTAACATATTCTCCTTGCATTTCTCCACTTAACCGCTCACTTTTCTCCTTTCGTGTCCGCCTCCCTCAACCCTTTTATTGTGCCCTCTCACCCCAGTCCACCTCCTGCTGTCTCTTCTCCTCCTGCTCCCTGTTCTGCCTTCTTCACGCTCCTTTCCACTTCAACAGTCTGTCTCAGCTTCTTTTCTCAGTATTCCACTTCAACAGTCTGTTTCAGCTTCTTTTCTCAGTTTTCCACTTCAACAGTCTGTTTCAGCTTCCTTTCTCAGTATTTTTCTCTCAGCCCTCTCCCCTCCTTTTTCTTGCAGTCCTGTCCTGGGTCCAGAGACGGTGGGTTTGTGCCACTTGGCGACAGTTGTTTGCCGGTGATGTCTGGTGAGGACCTGCCTTTACAACAGGCATTCAAGGTCGTCAGTCCAGCCTCTCTCACGCTATTGTGGACAGTCTGAGCAAGCTGATAGAGGGATGTGCGTTCCTGGTGTAACTCGGGCAGTTGTTGTTTTCCATCCTGTGCTGTCCTGCAGGTTGAGTTCGGATGTACTGGGATCCTGTGCTTGTTTTGTTACAACGCTGGGTCTAGCCACTGGAGGAAACATCAGCGTCTTTCCATGATCTCCCTGTAGCACGATGTTCTGGTTCTCACCGGGTGCATGTTTCATTAATTGTTTATTGGTTCATTGAACAAGCATGGGAAACAGTGTTTAAACCTTTAAATGAAGCTCTGTTGAAGTTATTTGGTTTTACACAAAATTAATCTTTCGACAAAGCAACAGGCGACTCACCTGAAAAGTGACGTTTCTTTTTCGGCTGAGTTTAGTTCGCAACATTAGCCTGGCTTTAAATGGTTTAAATTTAGCCGTTTATTTGTCAAGCATTTTAAATGCATGCTCACTCTCAATTTAAACTTCATGACTGATGCCATGGCTGTGCTGCTGAGAAGGGAGCAGCAGCGACACGCACAAGACTGCAGCCGAAGGCAGCACTGGGTCCAAACCTGCCCTGAATGTTGGGTGAAGTAGTATTGATTGGGTACTTTATGTGAAGTCCCCAAATACCGGTGTGCCAGCTTGGGTTAGGCGTCATACCAAAAGACGACCGAGGTTGATACCTCATCCTGCCAAACGCTGTTTCAACACAGTACGGAGTAAAGGGTCTGAATCTTATGTAAATGTGATATTGACATATTTTTTTAAATACATTTGGCTCCAAATTTCTTAAAACATGTTTTTGCTTCATCATTATGGTGTTTGTGTGTAAATTGATTGAGGATTTTTTTTTTTAAACCGCATTTTAGAATAAGGCTGTAACAAAATGTGGAAAAAGTAAGGGTCTGAAAACTAACGCTAATGCACTCTATATGCGCGCCTTTATTTATCTATGGTTCTGACTTTGTTGTACAGGGGAGAAATACGTCTCCGACCAGTCTGGTCACCTGCAGACGTATCCCCCCCGCTGTGGCCTCAAACGCCTCCGTCTGAGCAGACCCTCCGTCGAGCAGACCAGCCCCGGGCTACTAACTTAAACGCCGCGTGCTAGCTTGTGAGGCCTCCCTGCTCCATCTCACGGCTTGCCCCTGGACACTATGATCCACTTGCTACATAGCTGATGGCCGATTGACTGTCCATTAATTCCTCGGTACTCCATTCTGTTTATTGTGTTTTATCTGTCGGCTCTGTGCTTTAACTCCGGATCGTGTCGTAGTTTATTTCGCGACCCTCTCTGCTAAGTCGTCGCCATTTTTTACCTGTATGATTGCTGGTGTAAGACATCAAGCCAACCAACTCAGATTACTTGACCTGCATGTTATGCTACTGTTGTTTTAGCTAGCTCTCCAGTTTTGTTTTCAGACGTCTGCAATCATTTATGCTTATTTGTAATGTTCTCTCAATATCAATATGCTGCATACTGTTGTTCAGGTAGTTATCATTATCATTGTTTTGGTTTGGCAATGGACCGTAAGTTCCATCTCCGTACCTCTGATAGCTCCTTTGTCCCACCCCCACTACATGCGGTGACCTCACCATTGAGACCAGCATGATCCACGCAGATACAACCCTCTTATCATACACCAGTGCATGGGCTTGGCGCCTCCGCTGTACCGTGCCCACATACCCCTGTCTGCACATTAAATGCCCAGAATCTATGTCTACCACGCCATACATCTGCTCCTTTTATTTCTTTGTCCCCAACGTCTAGCGCCAGTTTTTGATAGCCCTTTTAGCCGCACCTCATCCTACTACTCTCTCGTTCTCGGTGATGTGGAGGTAACCAGGCCTGCTGTTCCCCAGTACCTCATTTGTTGACTTCTGTGATCGAGAAAGTCCTTCGGTCCTCATGCATGTCAACATCAGAACTGATGCCTCCCTACAGTCATTGCCTTACTCACCGCCATTAGCACACTCTGCCAGACCCTGATGTCTGTGCCGTGTCCAATCCTGGCTTATGGAGGCCACCAAAAATCTGGGATTTCATACCCAACTATACATTTCGTCAAGATAAGAACTGCAAAGGGGCGAGGAGTTGCAATCTACTGAAGAGATAGCCTGCAAAGTTCTGTCATACTTTCGGCAGGTCTATGCCCAAAACAGATATGAACTTCTAATTTAAAAAATGATCTCTACAGAAATAAGTCTCTCACTGTTTGCGCTGCTAACGACGCCCTCAGCTCCAGCTGTGCTTGGACACCATCTGTGAATTGATCGCTCCGCCATCGTAGCTTCAGAGTTTGTTCTGTTAGGTGATAAACTGGGATATGCTTAACAACCCGGCAGTCCTACAATCCAAGCTTTGATGCCCTCATTCACCAAATCATCAAAGGAACCCACCACGTACAACCCCTAAATTCCGTAAACATGGCACCCTAATAGACATTATCCTTGACAACCTGCCCTCAAATACACCTCTGCTGGTCTCACTCAAGATCTGCAGGATCACTGGCCTCATTGCTGTCCGCCACGGGTCCGGGGTCAAAGACCACCCCTATCCTGTCAAACGCTCTAAAACACTCTGCGAGCAGGCCTTTCTAATCGCCTGGCCCGGGACCCTGGAAGGATATTGACCTCATCCCGTCATTGAGGATGCCTGGTCATTCCTTTAAAGTTACTTTCCTCAACATCTTAGACAAGCATGCTCCGTTCAAAAAAAGTGCAGAACCAGAACGATATTAGCCCTTGGTTCACTCAGACTGACTGCCCTCGCCAGCACAAAAACATCCTGTTGGCGAACCTGCAATATGCAATCGAAGAGCCCCCGCGATATGGCAACTGTTGCAGGAAGTCAGCGAACGCAAATACACGCAGTCAGTCAGGAAAGCAAAGGCAGCTTTTTTCAAGCCGAAATTTGATCCTGTAGCTCTAATCCAAAAAGTTCGGGATACTGTACAAGTCCTGGAAAACAAGAAGCACCTCCTCCCAGTGCCCACTGCAGCTGAGGCTTAGGTAAACGCGTCACCAGCTGATAAGTCCGTGAATTAATCGAAAACTTCAACAAACATTTCTCAAGTGTGCTGGCCATGCTTCCTCCTGGCGACTCAAACTGGCCACGCCCGCGCCCCCCCGCTGCTACTCGCCAGCCTCCCAGCTTCTCCTTTACCCATTCCAGATAGCAGATGTTCTGAAACGCTGGAAAACCTGGACCCATACAAATCAGCTGGGCTTGACAATCTGTGAACCCTATTTCTGAAACTGTCCGCGCCATTGTCCGACGCCTAATTTTACCAGCCTGTTCAACCTCTCCTTCGTATCATACTGAGAATCGCCAAGGATTTGGAAAGCTGCCGCGGTCATCCCCTCTTCAAGGGGGAGACCCTGGACCCAAACTTGTTACAGACCTATATCCATCCTGCCCTGCCTATCTAAGGTCTTCGAAAGCCAAGTCAACAAAACAGATCACTGACCGATGCGTCGTCCACGCGTACCTTTGCCGCTGTGCATCCGGTTTCCGAGCCGGTCACCGGGTGCACCTCACACGCTCAAGGTACTAAACGATATCATAACCGCCATCGATGAAAGACCATTACTGTGCAGCCGTCTTCCTCGACCTGGCCAAAAGGCTTTCGACTCTGTCAATCAGCATATTCTTATCGGCAGACCTCAGTAGCCTCGGTTTTTCTAATGACTGCCTGCCTGTTCACCAACTACTTTGCAGACAGAGTTAGTGTTCAAATCGGCGGGCATGTTTTGGTCCGGTCCTCTGGCAGTCTCTATGGGGGTAACACAGGGTTTCAATCTCGGCGACTCTTTTCTCTGTATACATCATATGATTTGCTCTTGCTGCGGCGATTCCGCTGATCACTCTTACGCAGACGACACCATTCTATTACTTTTCCGGCCTTCCTTGGACACTGTGCTATCTAACCTCCAAACGAGCTTCAATGCCATAACACACTCCTTCCGTGGCCTCAACTGCCTTTAACGCTAGTTAAAACCAAATGCATGCTTTTCAACCGTTCGCTGCACTGCACCCGACGCCGACTAGCATCAACCTGACGGTGTCTGACCTACGAATATGTGGCCATCTATAAGTTAGCTAGGTGTCTGGCTAGACTGCAAACTCTCCTTCCAGACTCATATCAAACATCTCAATCCAAAATCAATCAATCGGCTTTTCTATTCGGCAACAAAGCCTCCTTCACTCACGCCGCCAAACTACCTAGTAAAAACTGGACTATTCCTACCGATCCTCGACTTGGCGGATGTCATTACAAATCGCTTCCAATACTCTACTCAGAAACTGGAGGCAGTTTATCACAGTGCCATTCGTTTTGTTACTAAGCACCCTTTATGACACGCCCACACTGCGACCTGATATGCCCTAGTCGCTGGCCCTCACTACATGTTTCGTCTCAGACCACTGGCTCCAAGGTATTACCAGGCTATGCAGAGTAAAGTTGCCGCCTTACTCATCAGTTCACTGGTCACGATGGCTCACCCACCGCAGCACGCGCTCCCGCAGGTGTATTTCTCACTGATCATCCTAAAAGCCAAAACCTATTTGGACGCCTTTTCCTTCCAGTTCTCTGCTGGCTGCGACGTGGAACGAATTGCAAAAATCTCTGAGTTGGAGACTTTTATCCCTCAACAACTTTAAAATCTGGCTATCCGAGCAGCTAACCGATCGCTGCAAGCGTACATAGTTCCATCATGTACAACTCACCACCCAATTATTACCTACCATACCCCCCATACCTGACATGATTTTATTTATTTATCTTTTTTCTTGGATATTTTTTTCTAAGACACACCAGTTTTTATTCTCTTCTTTTGCGGAAAACCAAAACATTTCCTTTTCCGGATAAGAAAGAGTGGGCGGGGGGGTAATGGCCTTATTTGATTAGAGAAGTGGTGTTGACATCATAATAACACACTAATTTGATTAAGTCGTTCTGTTCACCCTGATTTTTTAAGAACTGCCTCACAATCTAAATGTCGACCGCATTATACCAAGGGAATCTCGTTCATTTCATAATCACAGCGTTACATTCCATATTGCTAGTTACCATCGTGGCCCTGAAGAACTTTATCTGACCTTTGTAAACTGGATAACACACACCTGGAGGCTCGCATTCATCGTAGCGTGGGGATCTTTAGACAAGGCTAGATACTAAAAACAATATTGCCGCTCAATTCTATCAGGGCATATTTGATCTGTGCTACCAAATTGGGCTGGAAAACATGGATGCATTGCTCAAAAGAGGGCTAATTTACAGACGACGCTGGACAAGTGCCTCCCCCCGGGCACAGCCTTCTACGCGCAGAAGACTGACCAGTGGGGAGCTCCTTTTGTCGTGATTCCTGGCTACAAACGAAACTCAAAACAACAAGCTAGGCGGCGATCAGTAGTCTTGTTCAACGGTGTACGCTTCCAGTATCTGAAATCCCGCTTCAAGACTGCTTCTTCTCACACGATCACGGAGCGAGCATTGGAATGATTATAGTTCCGCTCAGCGATTGGCAGGACAACTAATAATTGACGTAATATGCTGAATTCGGTCGAGCGAGTTCATTCAGCAAAGTGCATTGGACGATGTCGATAAACCCACAGCAAACGATAAATAAACAATTCCACAAACAGTTTGTAAACTGACGTGGCGTTGGGACCGGCAGCAATTCGCGTTGTGAAACTTGAAAGCGCTTTAGAATTTTCATTGTGCTTCTGTTAACCCGGGCCATGGGCAAGGCTGACGCGTATAGCATTGATTGTGATATACAGAAGCAGTGTTCGCTCTTTTTCTTGTATTTCTCTGGCATAAGGGGACTTAATACAAACATGGGCTAAGTTCTTAGTAGGGGGGGCAAATTGAGTCGATAAATTGGGTTACAAACAGCTCATGGACATTCGATCAGGATGGGTATGTTTGGGCAGGGTTTACAGTTATGCATGCAGAAATTGTTAACAAGGAGAAAACGCGGAGCCCACGGGTCGTAGAGGATTCTCAGGATGTCCTATGCTCCCAAACAGGGACATGGCCAGGCAACCTTTGTATTGCCTGTGTTTGAGGGGGCAACCACACATGTGAGAACTACTGCTGACTACGGTCCTTAGGACTGATCAGAGGGAAGACTGTGTCCTGGGGATTCGGAGTTTTGCGCTTTCACGTGCCAGCCGGAAGATGGCATTGAGTAAAGGAGGGGGCACAAATTTATACGGGGCGCTTTACACTGCGCAAGGATTCGCAGGCCAGACGGCCATATTACGCGCAGCGGAGCCTCGCTACAAAGAGATCGCCGCAGACACGCCTGGCTGGTTGTGGTTTACGTGGATCTCATACATCAATCTTATCTCAGGGTCTTTTGTTCTTGTGTTTCCCCACCAATGCGGGTATTATCAATTGAGAGGTCCGTTACTAATTGTTTTCATGTTCTTTCGAAAAGCTAAGGTTCTGGAGCAGCAGGTATAACGCTATGGGGGCAGGATCTGGTCCGTAGTGGACACTTACTAGTAGCAGTATTGATGTAAGTGCTTTGGGAGAAGGAGTGTCTTTAGTGCAAAGGGACCATATACACCACGGTCAGATTGACTGGAGCGGGGGCATTTGGAACAGGTGACCGAGACACAGGGCCCATAGGTACAGTGAACAACTGCAATTTGGGGGATCTTGATCTGGGAGCTCAATTCAGCGCATCTATGACGGGAGCAGAAATAGGATCAAGCACACACTGAAAAACAGGGTGGTGGAGAGGGAACCGGGACAGGACATCTGGGGTGCGGTGTGTGGTGTGGAAGATGGGTGCGTGTGGTGACCTGCCTGGTCTCTGCTCGTTCTGGGTTTGGTTCTGTTCTGGGTCCTGGTTCGGGTCTCTGTCTCTTCTCTCTCTGTCTCTCTCGGTCTCTCTCTCTCTCTTCTCTGCTCTCTTCTCCTCCTCTCTCATTTCTCTCTCTCTTCTCTCTCTCTCTCTCTCTCTCTCTCTCTCTCCCTCTCTCTCTTCTCTCTCTCTCTATTTTGACCTTTCATGGTTCTCCTCTTCTCTTTCTCCTCCTCAGTGAGTCTCGGGAATGATGCGCTGCCGTTTGTGCCCTCCCTGTCGCCATGACGATGCCGCTCAGCCCCTCTCAGTGACGAGGAGCACAAAGGATGCTGGGAAACAATAGACATCTATATCTGGGGCAGAGGAGAGGAAGAGGAGAAGATGAAGAAGAGGAGGGTGAGGAAGATGACCGTGAGGAGGAGGGAGAAGATGGGAGAATGGAGAGC
>NW_019944864.1:145303-164239 GCF_002910315.2 Salvelinus sp. IW2-2015 | reverse complement strand
ACCTTTGCCTCTCCTCCCCATAGATCTCTCGCTGTTCCCTCTCTGTCTCTCCCATGTTCTCTGTCCTCTCTCCTCTGCCTTGTTCCCGCTCTCTGTCTCTCTCATCCTCTCTGTCCTCTCTCCTCTGCCTTGTTCCCCTCTGTCTTCCATCCTCCTCTGTCCTCTCTCCTCTGCTTGTTCCCTCTCTGTCTCTCTCATCCTCTCTTTCCTCTCTCCTCTGTTTCCCCTCTCTGTTCTTTCTCATCCTCTCTGTGCTCTCTCCTGCTGCCTTGTTCCCTCTTGTCTCTCCATCCCTCTGTTCTCTCTTCCTCTGCCTTGTTCCCCTCTCTGTCTCTCCATCCTCTCTGTTCCTCTCTGCCTCTGCCCTTGTTCCCCTCTCTGTCTCTCCCATCCTCTCTGTCTCTCTCCTCTGGCTTGTTCCCCTCTCCGTCTCTCTAATCAGATCTGCTGTGTTCCTTTCCTCTTTCTATCTGACTTTCTACAATATCTCTCCTCTCCTGGCTCCCAGTCCTTGTCTCCTTTTCCAAATCCTCAGCTCTCTTATTGAAACTAATCCTCTGTATTTCTCTACCCCCAACCCTGGAGCTTCTCTCTCTCTCTCTCTCTCTCTCTCTCTCTCGTCTCTCTTCTCTCTCTCTCTCTCTCTCTCTCTCTCTCTCTCTCTCTCTCTCTCTCTGCTCTCTCTCTCTCTCTCGCATTTTTGCTCTCTTTCTCTTCTCTCTCTCTCCCCTGTCTCTCGTTTCCTCTCTCGCTCCTTTCCTGGAGGGAGAAGAGGAGGAAGAGGAAGTGGAGGAAGTCAGGCGAGGAGGAGGCATGTCACGAGGAGGCAGGGATGAGGGGCACAGACAATTAGGCAAAATGGCTGGACGACCCACAGGAGACAGACAGATACAACCCGGCAACATCGGGCACACAGTAAACCCTTATTCGTCCAACCATGGACCCACCCATCAACAGCCRGCCAATCAGCAGCAGCAGCAGAAGAGGCTGAGAGAGCATAGCTCCAGCAGGGCGCCGTCAGAGGACGCCCACAT
Source organism: Salvelinus sp. IW2-2015 (assembly GCF_002910315.2). NCBI lineage: Eukaryota > Metazoa > Chordata > Actinopteri > Salmoniformes > Salmonidae > Salvelinus > Salvelinus sp. IW2-2015. The sequence goes on along the minus strand of NW_019944864.1, from coordinate 163,205 downwards.
CGCCATGATGGTGTTCCGCATCGGCATCCCCGACATCAAACAGACGGTCAGTGACATCACACCTATTGTACCACCCCTACAGATGTAGGATTCATATGAGCCAGTCTGCTACAACAGGAAAATAATCCTGCTGCAACAGGAAATGTGAATTATTATGTGGATCATAATTAATGGACATTTTTGGAAGAGTTGATACATTTTTCGCTCTGGAAAATCAAGTCTGAAATGTCAAAGTGGAAATGACAAACTTTAGAAGCCTTGTTAAAACTCATACACCATAAGTTTGCATTTTCTGCCTCGCAGGAAAATTCTCAGCAACAAAAGAGTGATCAAATTAAGATCCTACATCCGTATAGCAACCACTGGCATCAATAAACACAAACATTATGACCACTGACAGTCAGTACCACACCTCATAACCAACCTTCAGGACCACCCCCATTCACACTTCCATCAAACAGACAGTCACTAATTATTGCGAGGTTCATAAGAATTACGGATCTATTTATCCGCAATTGTGCTGATGTCAGCGCTTTCATGTAATGCTATTTCCAGATACAATACCCCAGCATTAGAGTTTATTGCAGGGCTTGATCTTTAAAGCCTCTGTTATTGCAACACTTTCGCCTATCATAGCCTGCCCTGGATTTGATACCCCAAACCGACCTATTGAATGCAAGACGACCCGATATGACGGCAGCGAGAAAGACGAGTCAGGAAGTACGGATGGACATGGGAGACTAAGAGCTGGACCAAAAGGAGAACGTCTAGTTGGTAAGGGGTGAGCAAGGGACGGTGTGAAGCTGGTATCCCAAAGAAAGGCAGGGAGAGTAATGTAGGCACACATATGAGACAGTGGGAAGCACGTATCAGGGCTAGAACGGAGGAGGAGTAATGATGAGAGGACAAGGATATTGTCCTACTCCCTCAGAAACCTAGAAGTTGGTGGGTTAATTGGATCATACAGGTGGCAGCACTAACCTGTAGTATTCGCTGTGTATTATTTTGAGTATATTATAATAATATTTCATTATTTTCTTGTCTATCAGATTTACGCACTGTAGACAGGGATCTTGGGCTCATTCAATTCATTTAGATTACAGACCAGAGCAATACCACCTTTTACGTTGGCGCGGCGAGCAACACCCGCGAGCACGTGGGAAACATGGAATGATGAATCACGACAACGGAGAAAATAACGAAAACAGTGAATACGTAAGCGATCATCTCACACACTCACGAGGCACCTCACTCTAGAATGGTGTCCTATCATAATGCCAAAGTTCAATAAGCAACAACACCGCTACCTCTAACCCAACTACAGACTGACGCCTGGATACCCTACGGGGGTACACTACGCAACACAGACGGCACATACCATGAACCAGTAAAAAACGATACGCAACAGAAGAGTTGGGCGAAATAAGTTGCCCGCGACCGGAGCCATACAGTGCATTCCCCAGAGTATAGCTTCTTTTACCATTTTGCTATTATCACATGGTGCTGCTATTATGAACGCCTTAGTTGCTCCGTTTCACAGATAAATAAGATAACTATATAATCTAATCTACTGTATAGTAAAGGACTCTCGTGCGTAGCACCAGGCGGGAGAATTAACATCCGAACACCAATGGGCTTTCTGACACTCCCATTTGCACTAGTTTCTTGTACCTTGGATGTTTCTATATTGGTGTTCACGCTGTGTGGTATATTTAATTGATTGGACATGTAATTGTGGGAAGGGCAACACTGTTCTAATTAGGTCCCAGTTGACAGTCGAATTCCGGCACAGGAGCCATGACGGTGACACGAGAATTTGTTCCTTCCAGATAGCTCGCGCAGAGCGGATTTCGGTCACTGCAGAGGCCCATGAGATCGGGTAACAGCGCATAGCCGAAAACCCTGAGTCGTGCAAGAACTTGAAACTGCTTCAACGAACCCCAGTGGCCGATTCATGTACTAACATGATCCGGGAACGGTACTTAGTGTACAAAAAATTCCAAGACCTTCCTAAAGAAGATTGGCCCCAGGGCAAAACCCCTGTGACAATGGGGTAGAGGCCTTGGTCCCGAGAGGTGACCAAGAAACTGATGGTCCTAACTGACAGAAGCCTAAGAAAGTCGCCTGTGGAAGATGGCGAGGAGACCTTCCAGAAGGACAGGGACCATCCTCTGAGGCACTCGAAACGATATCATCCAGCCATCGACCTTGTATAGATCGATGTAGAGTGGCAAGACTGCAGAACGGCGGCACCCCGAGCTAAAAGCGCAATCAACATCACACGTCGACTGCTTGAGCAGTATCACAGAACCAGAGGCACAGGCGTCCACCACCTAAAAGACCGCTTGAAGTGCTAGAAACACTGAGATTCTCTGGTATGATGCATCACCATAGAGTTGAACTCCTTTGGCGTCTGAACTCGTTGCGACATAGTACAGGTACACCTAGAGCGGATCCAGACAGCCCTTAGCGTTGAAAGAATCGGTGGCTGGCATCATGCCGCTCACACAGGAGTGAGGTCACTCTATTTCAGCTCCAGGGAAGCGGAAGACTGAACTCTCGATGGAGGGAGAGAACTCTCGTGTCTATGTAACCCTGCACGACGATTTCATTGAGCTAACAGTGACATGCCCAAAGAGTCGCTCACACGCGACATCGACAGTACACACACCTGCAGCGGGCCGAGAAGGTTCCCCTTCCCACACAGGGACGAGGCACCTGAAACAACGACGCCAGACGAAACCCATAGGAGGAACTACAGACGCTAGGCTGGCTTGGAACACTAACAGATCTCTCTGCATCGATCTCTTTACAGGATAGACACCGAACTGTCATACCCCAGCCGAAGCCCGCGGCCTCGCGACCCACCTCCTAATCGGATAACCTTCCTGGGACTGAGACATACGTGCGCTGGTGGTGACCGGCATACTGCCTGAAGACCTCAGATGCCACGCGCGATGTGGGACAAACTTACACCACTCCAGGTTTGCAACACTTGCTATGTGTCGTCACTCGGCCCCCCAGCACAAGAACGGTCATCGAGTACCTCAGTGCAATCATCAAAGGTGTCGTTTAAAGCTACATACTAACCTAAGCTAACAGGTGGATCTGCACAACTACTTTCTTCTGTTGATATATATTCCCGCTATAAATTATTTATACCCATTTGCATGTTCTTACCCTGATATTTTCATTGCTTTTGTCGATTCATCACACGGGTGATTTTATAGTACAATATGAGTACACTTACATACAACAGTATGAGCACAAATAATACTTAATGACACATAATAAGCCAGTGATATTATCTTTGGTGATATCACATGATACCAATATATAAAGGCCCCTTAAGTACTGTGGGAAAATTAAGATCTAGTACGATATAAGATCCGACTAATCATTTCATACGACAGTGTTTCTGACCAAGCCTAACATTGTACACTAAGGGAGTTTGACACGGTGTTATGAACACTAATTCCATATGCTGTTGACACTTTGTGAGTCTCAATTTTCTATTGTGGCGTTGAGATAAATGTTACGCGTTCGTGTACAAGTTGGTTCACAAATGGCTCGAGTTGCGATGATGAGCTACATCTTTATTGTTCCCAAAGGTGACTTAGACGTAATACTCAACATAAAACAGCTAGACAAGTCGAACAACGAAACGTGTTAGTGGTGCACGTGGGACCAACCAATACTCCCATTCAAACCTATAAGGCTCGAGAAGTAGACAATATGCCTAACTTCACAATATGATCAATTAAGAAGACAACGGTCTATCCAGCTGCGCCATTAATTAGGATGATTCAGTATAATAACACTCAACATGAAAGAAGAATAAGTAGAAAATTTATAATAAACAATAATAAAACTTAAAAAAATAGTGACATGTGACACACACCACGTATGAGATATATACCTAAACATCAAAATAGAAATTAAAATCTGAATAGGCTTCCTAATACGGTATACGCTCGCACTCAGTTGATCTAACGTACACGTAACCTCTAACAATCCCTGAGAACAGGGCTTCTCTATGGTCAGGCCGTGACGTGCCGTAACAAAAGAAAAATCACTATACGAGCAGTGCATTAAACTGCACCCCGCCCATCCCTCTTTCACGAATGCTGTGCGGTCTTGAGCCGTGCACACTATGGCGTGATTCTGGTAGGGGGCCGTGCATGAAAAGCTCTGGTGCGGTATAGAGCCGTCCGCGAGTTGGTACTTCAGCTAGGCCGGTAACGCCCTGCCGCCACAGACCCCCAGGCCCCCAGCCCGGCACACCTGGATCATATAGCGTACTAGCTAGCTAGGTCCCGGAAACCCGCTGTCGACCAGAGTTGTAGAATTACCAGCGGGAGGGTCGGCCCTGGAGCTGGTACTAGAACGATCTGAAATTGGACCTTCGGACTTACACAATGCAGGCGCGAGAAAAAGTATCGGCATAGCAAGCAACTTGGAGCGGACTGGGCCCGTGCCCCCTGGTCGCAACCGCGCTAACACGGGCAAGACGATTCTGCAAGGAAGAGCTAGGCTAAGAGAGGCTTCGGCCGTGGAATCTTGGATGAGAAGGCGACAACGGCGTACAGGGACAGCGCATCTGCGGCTTCACGGATGTGCTCGTGGTAAAAAGTTGGTTCTCTAGAGACTCGCAGGAGCGACATGGCGTATGAGGACAATGCTAATACTCTGCCCTGGACGGGACTGGATGTCCGTGTCTGGTACAGAGGCTACTTGAGGGCGCTAAGAGGACGAAGGCTGCTTATGGCGCCATGCGGACATAGCACTCGCAAGCAGTGCATTGACATGGGCCGCGCAGCATATGGTGCATAAGACTCTGCGCGAGAGTCACGTTGCCCTGTGCTACCTGGCGCCAGGGTGCCTGCAGGTTGCGCCCGGCACGGCCTATAGTAACGAGGCTGACACGGCACAGTGTCGCTCAAAGCTAAGATAGATCTTGGAGAGCTCGACCGTCACAGTGCACTAAGTCGGAGCGCACCGGCAAGCCGAGGAGAACGCCAATAGCGAGCTCGTGCGGGAACTGAAAGTCTCTGAAGTGTCAGGAGCCAATACCATCATGTATAAGCCGAGAAGGGCGGGAGTACTCGGTTTGCCGGGTGTCGCATTGCAGGTACCACAACAGAGCGTAGCGCTGACACAGTGATTCCCTTTCAGGCGTCAGAGCAGGAGTGCTCCCTGCCATGGAGCAGCATGTAACTGTGTAAGCACAATGGCGAAGTGGACCCTCGGGTGCCACGGCGAGCGCGGGGGACGGCCTCGGCCGGAGCTGCACTGGGGGTGCTGAGCTACGCGGCATCGGGCTAGGATGTCGCTAGATGAGGAAAAATGCTACGAGCCCTATTGGAAGCGACGAGCGTATGCACCGCGCAGACGCGTTCTACTCGATCAGATGTGCCCTGGAACCCACACATTGCGAGCCTGACAGAAAATAAGGTACAAGCGGGGAGGTCAGCCGCTAGCCATAGGAGAAGGCGCAGGCCGGCGCCTGGCTAAGCACTTATACATGTGTCGAATGTCACAGCGGACACGGAATTAGTGTCCATCAGATTTTCTAAAGCGTAGTTTAAACCTGCAATGCGGCCGAATAGGTACAACCCGACAGAGTTAACTTTAGGATCTGCGGCCGAATAAGGGGCATCTGGAGGGAGCGTTGATTACTACAGCTGGCAGTGCGCATAGGCACTGGAAGAACGCGTTTTACGGTCAAGAGCTATCTGAGGTGTCCAGGGCGCACACGAAGAGCGCGCGCCTTTATGAGGCGGCCCAGGAGCCTTGCTGAGAAGAGCTCTGACTGTCGCTAACGGCTGAAGTGTATATAGCATCTGCGGGGCCGTTGCAGTGGCGCAACATGAGGATCGAATTCTTTGGACCACTTGTTGTGTATTGGACACGTAAAGGAGGTTTGTCGGACTGCGAGCAATTCTGTTTCCGCGATGGGAGACGGTATTCCCTGACGACTTGTAGACTGGAGCCCCGTCGCGATGGTTTAGGACTGAGCGAAACATACATCACGTCGTCGACATTTCGTGTAATCGACTAATGGGCATAGTCGATAGTTGAGGGCACGTCGCTACAAAAGCGAGAGCACGTGTGCTTTAGCGACTGTGCTGATCTGAGTAACAGAGAGGTACTCATGTGGACTGTTAGCAAACTGTCCGCCAGAAGCTCATGAGTATTAGGGTGGCTAACCAAATCGCGCACTAGCGCTGAGTGAGCATCGATGAAGCTGTGGAACTTCGGATGTTTTAAGTACAAGCTATCGAGTGTCATAAAGCCTCTGCCTGAGGCCCTGGGATCTAAAAAAATCACAGGGTAGATCAGGAAGCGTCTGACCCGAGGACCAAGGAGTATTTAGGGTAGTTCCTTAATGGGCAGTCCCAGCCGAAACGCTCTGGATGGAGGACGTCTCCGGAGCTCGATGAACTGGTTGATAATCATTTTTAAAGTGTCCTACTCACTCTACTATTTGCACCGGACAGGTGGAGCCGTCATCGTCCTGAGCAAGGCCGTAAGGTAACGGACTTAGTAAGCACGAAACACTAACCCATCAATGGCAGACGTATATACACTGCGTTTGAAAACCATATTGGCTAGTTTACCGAACACCGAGCTGATAAACGGCTTACTTAAATATCGGACCATGTAGCTTGGCGTATAAACATTCTTGCACAGCCATCGCCATCTTCACCTATTGCAAGTCAGTATCTTCTCTCTGGCACTTGTTGCTACTCCTTTCTAATCTGATTATCTAGAGCCCCGGAGCTCTGGTACTCTCTTGGGTGACACGAGCACGCCTCCCCTTTTCCGGCCTCTTCTGTCATCTTAAGACCTAGCTTCGTTCTCTGGTCTTATCGCCCCTTTCGCCTTCAGTGCGAACATGCCACGTCAATGCGCGCCCGTCACGACGCAGACGACCTTTGTCCGAAAAAGCGTCCAACAGCTTTCAGAGTGCATCAAACAAAGAAATTCTCAATACATTACCGGGCCACCTAAACCCATATTGGGTTTGCTGTGCCGTATGGTGCGACCAAGCCGACGACTCGAGTCTATACTTGTGTTCTCCGTGCGCTCATTAAATGACCCGGAGTGGTGTGCTCCCCCATGTCAATCCTTTACATGATCTATCTATCCTCCCAGATTCGATGTCCCTTATTTTTCCATTTTGCAACACGTGCTAACTTTTATGAGATCGTTTGGTGCATGATGAAAACACCTGATCGCACCGCGTTGTGTAGCGGGACCGGAGGAAGAATGATGCAAATCGTATGAAAGTTTCCAATATTCTTGACTTTATCAACAACAAGTGACAGATTTTATGAGAATAGAAACTGCAGCGCACACGAGATGACGCTAGTTGGCTTCGTGATGCGCCACCATCCGACCAACTAGTCACTTCGCGGCTTAGGGATCGGCCTAACTTTGATATAGATTCAAATTAGAGAACAACGGCATTTGAAGCTGGACGTATAATATAGGGAAGGATGCAAAGAATCATCAATAACAATAGAAATATTATTAACTATGTAGAACGATTCTAGATTTTAAATATAGAATATACATGCCGTAAGTCGACTGTCGCTGACATTGAATCACGTAACCCATCGAAGTGAACAATACAAGAGCTTATGCACAAAGCCAGAGTGAGGTACGCGTCGCCACGTCGATGAGTCATGGTTGAGTAAGAGGCAACCGACCGTCTTTCTGAGCATGTACATGTAACCGCGACTAGTACTGTATAGCAGTTCCCATCCCGTCTTCTGTTCAGCGCATTCTTCCGTCGGGCCACTAAATACCCATCATCTCGTGTACGCTCTTCAGAATTACCAGATGGCATGACCCACATCACTGACGATATCAATTTGCAATGTGAACATTCCTCGAACGAACGCACGCCGCCGCCTGGAGTGACGCAGAATAGCAGAAGAAGGCGGGAGGCAGCTGGAAGAGAGATAGTGTTGCACGGTAGAGCCGAAAAATCTCAGGAGGAGCGAAACGAGGAAACTGAGCGAGGCGACGAGAACTGAGGGCGGAGTGAGAGATAAAGAAAACTGAAGGAGAAAGAGAGTGATGAGATGTGAGTCATATGAGGAGAGTATATACGAGCAGAAGTGGAGAGATGAGAAACGAGAGATAAAGAAGGAGCAGAAATATGAGGTAAGGACGAGAGAAGAGAGAGAGAGGAGAGTTAGACGGGCGAACGAAGAGAGAGAAGAAGAGAGAGAGAGAGGAGGGAGAGGTAGAGCAGGAAGTGAAGAGCAGATGTATGAGAGAACGGACGAGGATGAGAGAAAGAGAGAGAAGAGGCGCGTAGAGAATGAGAGAGAAGAGACGAGAGAGAGAACGCAGGCAAACGAAGCCCGATGAGAGAAAAAAATACTGCTATTACTGTTGCAGGTTTATGGATTAGCCCCCTAGGTGGGGTAATAAAGATACGATGTCATTAGTAACACTAAGGTCGTTTTTTATATCAAATCTTCACATTTCCGTGCACACACATTCGTATGAACCCTGTTGGATTGCTATGCCGCTCATTGAAAACTTTAGGTCCGACTTCCTGATTCCTCACCATCTAGGTGTCACTGAGGCGCTCAGTATCTGGGGGGGATATGAGGGTATATGGTCTCAAGACAAAAAGAAGTTTGCGATCATAACCGCGGGTAGGAGTGCATCTAAAAAGATTTAGTCACTTCACACCGTGATTTGTACTTGCTCAATGAGGGTTGTAATTTAGGCTTTTCACGGATAATTAAGTGAGCTTCTTTATAGTTTTTTTGCGCGCAAAGTCAAGATCAGAGGCTGTGACGATCACTTCGGCTCCATGTGTAACCATCCCTCTCCTGTCTCTACCAATTGCAGTCTTCGTACTCTGCCAATGGCGGTAGTATTGTTTGGAGAGCAGAATATACTTGTTATGCAAAACAAAAGATGAGTCGAATCACTTACTACGCACAAGAATGCTCGAGTAATAGTATAAACACACTTATACGAAAATTAACTTAGAAGACAGCCTTTATGAATCCAGATTGTATATAAGACGTAAGAGAAAGTGTTTGTTTTTTAACATACAAATTATTCACATTATGCTTGAAAGCATGCGCTGAATTGGTTCCTATCCTCTAGTTTGAAAGCATGTATCTTACATGTACAGTCGGTGATAATAAATAAGTTAACCAAGGCGTGAAATAGACATAAGCTATATGGGAATGTTGCAATACAATTGTGTAAGTATCTAGTTCCGTCCACCTGGTTTAGCCGCTATGTTTGTGGGATCACAGCTTGATGTTAATACATTTAGCTGCAGAGTTGTATTGTGCTTATCATCGTGTGAATTCTGCACGTAGCTATTGCGACATTGTTATGGCAATGAAGACATTTTGTTATCGCGAATTCAGTATATTGTGGGCTTCGTGCTACCAGTCTGAGGCCAAACTAACGGTCTTCAGTTAAATAAGGCGACTCATACCATACTTTTGTGGGCACAAGTGAGCAACTAGCCTGTCTTCTCTTGATAGCCATGTTTCCTAGTTCTCAAATGAGGCTTATCGTCACTGAAGTCTGTACATAGCGATCAAAAAAAAATCACTAGACCAAGTAGGAATTAAACACGAGTTTTGAGAGGCTTGTTTAAAGGTAAAGTGTTTCTTTTGCATTCAATAGGCTTAAGAACCGTCGCATGGCTGAAATTGGATCGCCTATGGGCGCTCGCTAGTATATAAGCCAGGCAGTAAGGGCTCAGCATAAAAGATGCTCTACATAACGAGAACGTGCATTAACACAGATTTAAGAGGCTATGTTTAACGGAAAAGCTGTTTTATTGATCTGAATTCTTATGCTGAAACCTTGCTTGATCATTGAGTTTGCGTCTAGCCGTCCTAGTTTAAGGCATGTAACTGCAAAAAATTGTCATCTAACAGGAGTGGGGCAAATAAACAACGATTTAAGAGCTTGTATTAAATCTCTTCCTATTCGCCTTAATACCAGGCAAGTGCAGCGATCCTGCCATTAGGGGAGCTAGATGCCTTTCGTACTCAGGGGTCAAGTCTCACACGAGATGCCCACTTATTAAGCTCCTGTGTGCTCTCTAGTTTGGACACATAAGCTATCTCTCATAGTTCAAATGTGCTCGGGTTTTTTTCGATATAACCACACGTGGCGAAAGCAGCAGGTAAAAGGCTCCTAGATCTTAATGGTCAAGTAGTGGATTATTTTTGTAGTGTGCATTATCACTATGGGTTTGGTCATTGTGCTTGTTGCATTGGGGCCCTACCTGTGGGGTGTGATCCCTCTTGTAGTTTGTGCCAGCCCAGGACCGGTTGCTATGGACTCCTCATGGTTCCTCTCCTCTGTAGGTGAGGTCCTTCGCTTCGGATGACGGTGGGGCCTATCCGACAAATCACACATTATTGATTTGTGTGGGATGGTCAAACACTTTTCAAACGCGCCGCGGAGCTATCTACCTGAGTCAAGCATTTTGAGAGATAATCCATGTTGAATCCTGTTGCGAGCTACTATAGATACAAACGAGCCAGTACAATCCACTGCCCTCCATTGAGCATCGCCTATTATTTGTGACGTTTTATCACCGTTAGTTCCCCAGTACAGCCTGGGAAGGGCAGGAGGTATTTCTAGAAAAGAATCCCCTGCATGCTCCCACCAGTTTGTGGTTATGTGAGTGGTAGCGATTATGCTAGGAGGAGACTAGGAGTCATGATAGTGTGAGGATCAAAGCAAACCTAGCACTTGCACAACAGCACAGAACCGCTACTTAAAGGGCGAGAATGGCCAAGGGATGAACAGCACTCGATATTTAGAGCACCGGAGACTCCCGACCTGCCCCCAACTGGCTGGATTGGCTTCCTGACTGAAATGAACTACTGTGGTTGTCAAGATGCTCTTGATGTAGTCTAAGTATCTATGTTGAATTATGTTCTTTGAATGGCAAAAGTACGAGAGCCTTCTTGCCTTGTCTTCGCCAATTACTACGATTTGTGAGAAACACTATTCACCACACGTAGTGAGTATGAGGCAGCTGAATGTTGCAAGATACAGACAACTCAAAGACAAAGGTAATGCGTAAGCACCATCATACATCCATGTTTTTTGGCGATACACGGTCACACTGTCCCAAGTGCACAAGTTAGTTGGATCCCTAGAGGGTTCAGAAATGAAGAAATAGGAAACAACATACTTTTGTATGTAGGTATTACACAGTAAGAAGTAACTGAGCATCTAGGTAGTGTCCCTAAGCGACTACGACAGTTATCAAAGCACCGAGAGACAGCTGTGCTGTACCTAGATCTGGTCGATAATCTAAGGTGCCTGCTGTAAGGCTCCCTTGATGAACGAATATGGATAGAAAGAACAAAGGTACATACGACATCATCAGCAACAACCATCATGACACTTACACCATGAGCGCGAAACTTGCATATGTTCAGGAGAGGAGCAATAATGAAAGAAGCACCTTCTAGCTGACGTAACACTACCAATTAGAACGGATGTGCAAACATTATCAAGTGCTCCCGCGCGGAGAACGTATTTCTGTGTAAAAGGTAAAGCAGACATACTGTTAGACACACGAGGTGGGGTTAGCCGTGCACCCTGTTACCCCGACCTGGTGTGAGACACTAAGTCGTGTGTATCTTCAGCTTTACCTGACTATATTCTTTATTTCACGAAACACCCTTTGGTTTTTTATGTCATGGATTAAAGTAGCTATATAATGTGTCATGTTTTAAAGAGCGACCACGCGGAGACAACTCAGTTGATGCCATCTAACGGTCTGATATTATGGAAGGTTCCCTCCTGCACAACTGATTCGGACCAGGAGCCCTTTTTTGAAATCAACAGAAACAAGACAGATTAAGAGAAAGTATTCAGTACTTGGCTAAACGTGAATCACTATATTGTTTTGGGTTTGTGTTGGTTGTACAATACGTGTCGACATGATTAATAGTAGAGTGCTGATATACAATGGTCTGTGTGTACCCACGATAAATTGTGCGGGTCATCAACTTCTGCGCTATGAGCTCCGCAGAGACGCTACGAGCATCCGTTCCAGTCACCTTATGACGGAATAACTCCACGAAGGTCCTGGAGCTATGTTTAAACTACTGTTATAGGAGAGGATTGGACGGCGGAATGGAGTTTTTGTCTCAGAGGCTCCTACCTGTTCACCAGCACACACAATATTCACCCGATAGAATAGTTGATAAGCTTATAAGCCCTAATTATCCTACCCGGTGTTAAATTAATGGGCAGCAACAAGTGAATGTATCAACGCTATTTTGTGGATAATGAGAGATGAGGTGTGATAGCTTTTAACGAGTATTTACACCACACGTCTCAGGGAAACAACAAGTCCCGAGTAAAGCAATAAGTAGCTTAAGGACGTATATTGTACGAGATAGATTAGCAAATTGTGTAATTAGATAAGCAGTGTCTGTCACTATAGTACTTAGAAATTCAAATGTACTTTTCATTACTCAACGAAACCGACTGACATACCAAACCTAATATAGAGCCGCTTTTTGTGGTTGGCAGGGCTCTGATTATGCGAATTAGGCTCTCTGATTAGGAAGGCACCAAAAACGAGTTCAGTGGCAGAAAACTTACGTGCGGTTCTGGGTAAGCTCTTTTAAATTCAGTTGACATATAATCTTGTAATATTGAGATCATCCAAACGATTGCTCTATGGAATTGGGTATAGACGAGTTATGGCCTATGTTCAGGTACCTCGGCCAAGTGGTCCATAGTGCCAAATTGGGAGAAGTCGGCTTTCACCCCAGGACATATCTCTTTTATCAATATTACCTTGGATAGATACAGCCTTTCTCCCTAGTGTACTGACAGTATGACTGATGTCTATCGCGTCATGGCCACTTGCGTCTCCTTCTCCCTCTGAGCTCGTGTCTCGTGTCCACTCTCCTCGCCTCTCTTATTTCTCACCTCTTCTCTGTCCAGATCCTACGTGTACTCTTTCTCATTTAAACATTTTCTCCACCCTACGTTCCTGACATCTACTCTCTTTCATGCCTGAGTCATCCTGCATCTCGCTTGCCCTCCTGTTCTCTGCTAATATTAGCACTATTACTTTCACCCTGTCTGTCGGCCCACGTAGCTCTCAATGTCCCCTCTGTTTCTCTTTCTATTATACTGAGCTCACCACTCCCTGTTTCTTTTCCCGCTAATTACAGTCGATCAGCTCCTACATTCCTGATCTCTCTCCTCCCTATCCGCAACATACTTTACCAGTCATAACATCACTTCTGTCTGTCACACTATGGTATGCTTCTTCTCATGCTTCTCAATAATACCTGTTAACGAAGGAGATGTTCTAGCTCATCCTCTCATTGCGCTCCTTTATTCTTGATTGATTGTAACAACAGTTAATATACATTCCAATTCCCAGGGCGATTTAAACTCTGAATGGGAAACGATGTTTATAACAAATGTGGGAAAGCAGTGATAGAGATAATTACACAAAAGTGGTCCATACGCGGAGTTATCTTCTTAGATCCAGAGATATACTCAAGTGGTGAGCTGCCGCTAAACCTCCAGCACAGAACCGAGCGGTTGTGATCTTATCACCGCCAATAGCTATTAATAACAGATGTCACATATATTGTTTGCAATGCACGCTTGATGTGTATACAAATGTACAGAAAATGTGATAAGATACTTCATAAGGAAAAGATTATTATATAAAGAACCAATATAAAAAATACGGGAACAACACATTTTTGTACCTATGCACATGGTTGTATCTCGCTCTTACCACACTGGTTGCCACTCTTTTTCTATGTGCAACAGGTCACAATTTGCTAACTGTGATGGCCAACCTGATCGGTAAATTCATATCGAGACGTACGAATAATCTCCGCTACTCCAACCAAATACGGAAAGGTAGAAGCAGTAGAGAGCGAATTCACCACTACATGGCGTAACCTTAGCCACTTCAACATGACACTACTAGTCGTTGCTCACCGTACAGAATTTGTCGATACTACTGACTCTTTGCAATCCAGTAAAGGCGCCAAAGTGAGGACCAAACCATTGCGTAATATCCAACCATATTATGCGCTTATTTTATATCGCCATTTGAGGAGGGCGCTTTATATAAACCCTCTTGTGTATACTGTGCCCAATATCGCGGCTGCACGGACCCTATGAGACATGCTTTAAACACTCTACATTCCCCAGAACTTCGCACAGGCATTGAGTCGCATTTAATCGCTCTAGTTCTCGCGCCACCAATTCTCGCATCAGACGGCGACTGCTCGTTATCCTTTTAACCTTGTCATATTGCCGCGTCATAAAGCCCATCTTGGTTACGCATCGTACTCTATTGAACAGCTTTTCCCACCATGCTGTATGCACCAAATAATACTCTTGCCTTTGGCCCATGTTAAAAACCTGTTTGCCTGCACATCACCACGACCCCTTGATTGAATTGAATTGAATGCCGCCCGCAGAGAGCAGAGAGAGAGCAGAGAAGAAGAGAGGAGCAGAGCAGTTAGACGAGAGACACAGGGAGGACAGAAGAAAGAGAGATGGAGAGAGAGAGGAGAGGAACGCATGGAGGAGAAGAGACGGAGAGAAAGACAGAGACAGACAGAGAGAGAGACAGAACGGAGAGAGACCGAGAGGAGAACAGAGAAGACGCGAGAGAAGAGAGAGAGAGACAGAGAGAGAGAGAGAAGAGACAGAGAGAGAGAGAAAAGAGAGAAGAGACAGAGGCGAAGAGGAGAGGAGACGGTGATAGAGAGAGACAAACAACACGAGAATTATCTATTCCAAAATGGAGATGTTGGGTAACGCACTTCTCAATATTTTTGGCTCTTAACAAAGAATAAAGAGCAAAAACATATACATGACAAATAAAATCTTTAGAATCAACTATTATAAACTACAGAACCAGAACTCTTCACTTCCAACCCCATCCAATTACCATTTGATAGCAGTTAGGACACTACATAAAAACCTCAACCCAAAAGCGCCTGTGGTGTTGATGGTATCATAGATAGAATGATCAATATCAGACAAAATTCCAATTGGCTCCTAAAAACTCTTTAACATCGTCTTAGCTCTGGCCATTCTTCCCAATATTTGGAAACACAGGATGATCACCCCAATCCACAAAAGTGGAGCACAAATTTGACCCAATAACTACCGCGGGAGAGAGGGAGAGAGAGGGGCCAGTGGAATATGCGTCAAGTAACCTTGGGAAAATCCTCTGCATTATCATTACAGCAGACTCGGTACATTTCCCTCAATGGAAACAATGTACTGAGCAATGTCAATTGGCTTTTAAACCAATATTACAAGTAAAACCATGTATTCACCTACACCCACCCTAATTGACAACAAACAAACAAAACAAAGGGCAAAGTCTTCTCATGCTTTGTTGATTTCAAAAAGCCTTACGACAATAGAGATGAGGGTCTGCTATACAATTGACTCGAAAACGTGCGTGTTAGGGGTTAAACATCACGACATTATAAAATCCATGTACACAAACAACAAGTGAACTGCGGTCTCAAATTGGAAAACACACACACATTTCTTTCAACACAGGGTCGCCCGTCGCGCGTGCAGCACAGGGGATGCAGCTTAAGCCCCTTCTTCAACATATAATCACGAATTGGCGCGGGCACTAGGACAGTCTTGCAGCACCCGGGCCCCTCCAACTACCTCAGAATCCGAAGTCAAAATGTCTACTGTCTTGCTGACTGATCTGGTGCTTACTGTCACCACAAGTCCAAGGAGGGCTTATCATAGCTATCTAGATATTCTGCACAGATTCTGTCAGATCCTGGGCCCTCGACCAAAGTAAATCTCAGTAGACCAAAATAATGGTGGTTCCAAAAACACGGCTCAGCTCCACCCAGACACAATTCATCTAGACACTGTTGCCTAGAGCAACACAAAAACTAATACAAGATAAATAGAGAGTAACATTCACAAAGCTGTGAATGATCTGAGAGACACAGGCAAGAAGGGCCATTCCTACATGCCAATAAACCAGGAAACATAAATTTCAAATAGATTATAGCTACATTCAGAGCATTCTGACAACCAGTCATGGAGTGTCTTATTTAGTCATTGTAGCCATCCGCAACCCCCAGCCTACGGCTCCAGCGAGATCACGGGAATCTGGGCTAAAAATACTTGATAGTCAATTCAGAGCCCATTGCCCTTTATGGGTTGTGAGGTCTGGGGTCACTCAGCAACCAAGACTTACAAAAGTGGACAAAAGCAAATTGAGAAGATGGCATGCGAATTCTGCAAGAATATCCTCCGTGTACAACGGTGAAAACAATATGCATGCAGAGCAGAATTAGGCGACCCACTAATTTAACATCCAGAAAAGAGCCGTTAATTTTACACACACAAAGGGCGATTCCCAACTTCCATAAATGTCATCATTACAGAGAGATGAACCTGGAGAAGAAGTCTCACAGCCGCTGGATCCTGGCGCTCTCGTCACAACAAACACAAGAGAAGACAACACACAATTAAGACCCACCAATCATATAATTGAAAGAATTACAAAAAAACAGGCAAACTAGAATGCTATTGTGGCCCAACAGGAGAGTACACAGTGCAGAATACCTGAAACTGTGACTGAACCAAACTTACAGGAAGCTTTGGATATGTTACAGACTCAGTGAGCATAGCCTTGCTAATTGAGAAGGGCCGTAGGCAGACATGGGCTCTCAAGAGAAGACAGGCTATGCATGCTCATGCCCGAAATGTCTGACCATATTAGAGAGACATATTCCTCAGATTACACAAGATCCACAAGAATTCGAAAATCCAGTCTTCTGATAAACCCTGCCATATCTAACTCGCGTGAAATTTCCACAGTCGTGTCATCAGAAGCCACCACTCTCCCTGTGACCATGTGCAAAGAACAGGCAAGCAGTGCAAGAACAACACCCACTTGCCTACCATCACCCTATTTTGCTTCTTAATTTCCATTGTGTACTTTAACATTTTACTGGTTCAACACTGTATATATATTATAATATGACATTTGTATGTCTTTATTGGTTTTTGAAACTTTGTTGGTAATTTTCATGTTAATTTTTATTTGTTACTTCACTTTGTATATTTTCTCCTCTGCTTTGGCACCACTGTCTAACCCATGTTCCATGCCAATAAAGCCTTTGAATTGAATTGAAATTGAGAGACAGAGAGACGAGAGACCCCGAGAGGAGGCACAGCCTCTTGGGGATTACTGTCACTATTAAGGAGGTTAAAATTGTGTAATAAAGCCAAACTCAATATTGAGGGAAGAAAGCTATGTTTTGGTTGGTGAGACTAATGTAGAGCCCACGTGCGTTAGAACCCTGGTCTGAACCATGATACCCTCATATCCCCCACAAGCAGAGCGCTGGTGGAATAGACAAGTCGTAGGTGAGAAAATCCACAGTCAAGGTTTTTCTTTCAGAATGTGATAGGCTAGTATGGGACATGTAATCTCTCCCCCACCTAGACAACAAAAACCAGTGAATGTCAATCCAGAGATTTTCTCTCTCTCTCTCTCTGTCTCTCTTCTCTTCTCTCTCTCTTCTCTCCTCTCTCTCTCTCTCTTCTCTCTCCTCTCTTCTCTCTTCTCTCCTCGTCCTCCTTCCTCTCTCTCACCTTCTCTCTTTCCCTCTCTCTCTACTCTCCTCCTCTCTCTTCCTCTCCTCCTCCTCCTCCTCTCTCGTCTTCTCTCTCTCTCTCTCCCTCTTCTCTCTCTCTCTCTCTCTCTCTCTCTTTCTCTCTTTCTCTCTCTCTCTCTTCCTTCTCTCTCTCTCTCTCTCTCTCTCTCTCTTCTCCTCCTCTGTCCTCTCTCTTCTCTCTCTCTTTACTTCTCTCTCTCTCTCTCTCT
>NW_019944864.1:138270-145278 GCF_002910315.2 Salvelinus sp. IW2-2015 | reverse complement strand
ACTATTTCCCCCCATACAACCACTGACGTCCAGTTCAACTGTTGGTGAGTATGCTGGGGTTTACATTTTGAACTCTTCACAGCAGTTGCCTGGACTTCTGACCTGTGTTCTTGTGTGTCTTCTCTGTGTTGGGCACTACATATTTTGTATTTTTTCTCAATGTCTCGACAATTCAAATCTGCAAAGGCTAGGCAGACATTC
The DNA here is from genome assembly GCF_002910315.2 of Salvelinus sp. IW2-2015. Lineage (NCBI taxonomy): Eukaryota > Metazoa > Chordata > Actinopteri > Salmoniformes > Salmonidae > Salvelinus > Salvelinus sp. IW2-2015. The sequence continues at coordinate 145,077 of NW_019944864.1, read as the reverse complement.
TCCCAGAGTCTTCTTCTATCCAGATCCACTAAAGAACTAGGGCGAAGTGTGTTCACGCACCACAGTGCCTCAGCAGCAGAAACACACGGTTTGATCCTGTCAGCACAGTGACTGAACTGAGAGAGAGTTGCAAGGTGACCTAGCTGTTTTTACAGAATAGAAATACAGAGACAGGAGAGAGAAACAGAGACCAAGAGAGAGAGACAGAGACACCGAGAGACGAGAGAGAGAGAGAGACAGAGAGAGAGAAGAGAGAAGACGCTCTCTCTCTCTCTCTCTCTCTCTCTCTCTCTCTCTCTCTCTCTCTCTCTCTCTCTCGAGTATCAGGACCTAATGGATCATGAATCATTTGATTGTGCTGTAAATTGAATTACTAAGAGCAGAGAGATTGGGGACTGTGGTGTGTGTGAGAGAGAGAGAGAGAAGTGTAGAGTGTGGTGAGATACATGCTACATGAAAGCGGATGCTCTTTTTACTCAACCACACACCACGAATGTCACGCACTGACCATAGAGAGCTCTTGTTTTTCTATGGTGTAGTAGGTCAGGGTGTGACTAGGGGGTATTCTAGTTTTTAATTTCTATGTTGTGTTCTAGTTTATAATTTCTATGTTGGTGTTTTTGTATGATTCCCAATTAGAGGCAGCTGGAAATCGTTGTCTCTAATTGGGAATCATATTTAAGTAGCTATTTTTCCCACCTGTGTTTGTGGGATATTGTTTTGTGTTTGTGCATGTGCACCACTTAGTCACGTTTCGTTGTTCGTTTATTGATTTATTGTTTTTGCTTTAAGTTTCACTTTTGAAATAAATATGTGGAACTCAACATCCGCTGCGCCTTGGTCCCGTTCTTACGACAACCGTGACAGAATATCCCACCAAACAAAGACCAAGCAGCGTGCTACGATGGGAAAAATAAGTTGGACCTGGGAAGAAATCATGGAAGGACAGGAGACCCTTCCTTGGCAGGAGTCGCAGAGGACGCAAGAAGGACGGCGACGACGTCGGGGACCACGGCCACAGAAACCCCAATATTTTTTGGGGGGTGGGTGCACATGGAGCTGGCGGCTGAGCAGAGGGAAGAGCCAGAGACCATCTGGGAGGAGATAGAGAGGTGGTCGGTCGACCCAAGGAGAGTACCAGAGCCCGCCTGGGAGTCGATGGAACAATGCGAGGAGGGATACCGGAGAATGGAGTTGGCTAGGAGTATGCAGCAACGCAGGCGTTTGGAGGAGCGTGTCATCAGTCCGGTGAAACCTGGGCCGGTATGTCCTGTGTCTCCTCCTCGCACTCGCCCTGAAGTGCGTGTCACCAGTCCGGTACGTCCTGTGCCTGCTCCACGCACTCGACCTCCAGTGCGCATTCACAGTCCAGAGCTTCCGGAGACGGTCCCCAGTCCAGAGCTTCCGGCGACGGTACCCAGTCCAGAGCTTCCGGAGACGGTACCCAGTCCAGAGCTTCCGGCGACGGTCCCCAGTCCAGAGCTTCCGGCGATGGTCCCCAGTCCAGAGCTTCCGGCGACAGTTCACAGTCCAGAGCTTCCGGCGACAGTTCACAGTCCAGAGCTTCCGGCGACGGTCCCCAGTCCAGAGCTTCCGGCGACGGTTCAGTCCGGAACCTCCTGCGACGGTCCACAGTCTGGAACCTCCTGCGACGGTCCACAGTCCGGAACCTCCTGCGACGGTCCACAATGCAGAACCTCCAGCGACGGTCAACGGTCCGGAACCTCCAGCGAGGGTCGACGGTCAGGAGCTTCCAGGCAAGGCGTCCAGTCCAGCTCCAAGGCCGGAGCCTTCCTCTGCACCGGTGCCCAGTTCAGGCACGGCGTCCAGTCCAGCTCCTTGGCCGGAGCCTTCCCCTGCGCCGGTGCCGGTACCATCCTACAGTGAAGCCATACGGTGGTGCAGCATCATCCGTGCGGCATGTTTTACAGCATCCAGGACTGGCGAGACCTAGTCAGATTGACGGGAAGATGAATCGGAGCACAGTACAAGCAGAGAATCCTGGATGAAAACCTGCCTCCAGAAGCGCTTCAGGACGTCAGACCTGGGGCGAAGTTCACCTTCCAAAGGACCAACCACCCTAACGCACACACCAGACAACGCAGAGTCGGCTTTCGGGACAAGTCTCTGAATAGTCCTTTGGACTGCCCAGCCTGAGCCCGGACTTGAACCGATCGCACATCCTCGGAAGACGATTTGAAAATGCTGGCACCGGCGGCAACCACGCAGGCCCGCGATGCATGCTCCCCAGTCACATGACAGAGCTTGAGAGGGATCTTAGAAATAAAGACATGTAGCGTAAAGGCCGTCTGAATACTTTGTGTAAATTGGAGATTTCCACTCTTATTTTTACTACTCTTGCTTTTGTTTATTATGGGGACAGTGATGCTAAATACATATTTAGAATAAGGCCTGTAACCGTAACAAATGTGCGAACAAGTCAAGCGGTCTGCAATACTTCCCGAATGCACTGTATACACGTCACACACCTGCCAAACAAGATGCACTAGGGGGAATGAGGGATACATATGTTTCACATTTTGCCGAGAGAGAGAGAGAGAGAGAGAGAGACGAGGAGAGAGAGCAGGAGAGAGAGGCAGACGAGATCGAGAGAGAGCACGAAGAGAGAGACAGAGAGAAGTCCTGGATTGACTGTCACTGGTTTCCGTTTACTAGGGTGGTGAGAGATTGACATGTCACTGGTTTCTGTTGCTAAGGTGGCGAGAGTATTGACATGTCACTGTTTCTGTTTGAACTAGGTGGGGAGAGATTGACATGTCACTGTTTCTGTCTTGACTACTGGTGGGCAGAGATTGACACTGTTCACCTGGTTTTCTGTTTGACTAGGTGGGGAGAGAATTGACATGTCACTCGGTTCTCTCGTTTGTCTAGGTGGGAGAGATTTAATGTCACTGCTCTTTCTGTTTGACTAGGCTTCGGAGAGAATGACATGTCACTGGTTTCTGTTTGAACTAGGTGGGGCAGACGAATACATGTCACTGGTTTCTTTTTGACTACTGGGAGAGATTTGACATGTGCACTGTTTCTGTTTGAACTACGCGTGTGGGAGAGATTGGACATGTCACTGGTTTCTGTTTGTCTGCGCGGCGAGAATTGACATGTCACTGCCGGTTTCTGTCTTGACTAGGTGGGGAGAGATGACATGGTCACTGGTTTCTGTCTTGACTAGGTGGGGAGAGATGACATGTCACTGGTTTCGTCGTCTGGTGGGAGCAATTGCTAGCGTTTGTGCTAGGGGGATAGATTGACATGTCACTGCCGTTTCTTCTCTGGACTAGTGTGGGAAGATTGACATGTCTACTGGTTCTCGTTTGACTAGTGTGCGAGAGCATTGACATCTCACTGAGTTTCTGTTTTGCACTAGGTGGGACGAAGCATGACCATGTCCTGGTTTCTGTTTGACTGGTGGGAGAGCATTGACATTCACTGCGTTTCTGTTTCGACTACCGCGTCGGAGAGCATTGACATTCACTGGTTTCTGTTTGACTAGGTGGGAGATATTGACATGTCACTGTTTTCTGTTTGATAGGTGGGAGAGACATTCGACATCGTCACCCTGCGTTTCTGTTTGACTAGGGTGGCGGAGATGACATGTCAGGCTACATGACAGAATGACATGTAACTGGTTTCTGTTGAACTAGCGTGAGAGCGATTCAACATGTCACTGGTTTCTGTTACGTGACTTAGCTGGGAGAGAATGACATGTCACTCGGTTTTCTGTTTTGATATGGGATTCATGCCGGTTCTGTGCGTGGGGAGAGATTGCACATGTCCACTGCTTTCTGTTTGCTAGGTGGTGAGAGAATGACATGTCACTGGTTTCTGTTTGTCGTAGGTGGGACGAGCGATTCGACACTGTCACTGGTTTTCTGTTTGTCTAGGTGGGAGAGTTGACATTCAACTGTTTTCTGGTTGATCTAGGTGGGGAGAAGATGACAGTCACTGTTTCTGCTTGCAACTAGGTGGGGAGGGATTTGCACTGTCCACTGCGTTTTCTGTTTGTCTAGTGCGCGGAGCATTGACATGTCACTGGTAATTCTGTTTGATCTAAGGTGGGGAAGAGATTGCACATGTCACGTATTCTGTTTGATAGTGGAGGAAGAGTTACATGTCCTGGTTTCTGTTGACTAGTGGGGAGAGATTGACATGTCACTGGTTTCGTTTGATCTAGTGGAGAGATTGACATGTCACTGGTTTCTCGTTTGGATCTAGGTGGGAGAGATTGACATTGTCACTGGTTTTCTGTTTACTAGGTGGGGAGAGATTGAACATGTCCTGGTTTCTGTTGTTGACTAGGTGGGGGAGAGATTGACATGTCATGTTTCCTGGTTTGACTAGGTGGGGAGAGAAATGACCTGTTCACTGTTTTCTGTTTTGTCTAGGTGGGGAGAGATTGACATGTTCACTTTGGTTTCTGTTTGACTAGGTGTGGGAGAGATTGACATGTCATGGTTTCTTGTTTGACTAGGTGGGGAGAGAATGTTGACCAATGTCACTGTTTTCTGTTTGACTAGGTGGGGGAGAGAATGACATGTCACTGGTTTTCTGTTTTGTCTAGGTTGGGCGAAGATTGAACATGTCACTGGTTTCTGTTTGACTAGGTGGGGAGAGAATGACATGTCCCTGGTTTTCTGTTTGAGACTAGGTGGGAGAGATTGACATGTCACTGGGTTTCTGGTTGAGCTTAGGTGGGGAGAGAATGCCATGTCACGGGTTTTCTGTTTTGTCTACGGTTGGGGAGAGATTGACAATGTCATGGTTTTCTGGTTTGACTAGGTGGGGAGAGATTGACATGTCAACTTTTCTGTTTGACTAGGTGGGGAGAGAGATTGACTGTCACTGGTTTCTGTTTGACTAGGTTGGGGAGAGATTGACATGTCATGGTTTTCTGTTGCACTAGGTGGGGAGAGATTGAACATGTCACTGGTTTCTGTTTGACTAGGTTGGGCGCAGAGGATTGACATTTGTCACTGGGTTTGTTTGTTATAGGTGGGGAGAGCAATGACATGTCCCGGTTTCTGTTTGACTAGGTGGGGAGATTGAAAATGTCACTGGTTTCTGTTTTGACTAAGGTGGGGAGAGAATGACATGTCCTGGTTTCCTGTTTTGCTAGGTGGGGAGAGATTTGGACAATGATGGTTTCTTGTTTGCCTAGGTGGGGAGAGATTTGACATGTCACTGGGTTTATGTTTGTCTAGGTGGGGGAGAGATTACATGTTACTTGGTTTCTGTTTGACTTAGTGGGGAGAGAATGACATGTCCTGGTTCTGTTTGACTCTTAGGTGGCGGGAGAGATTGACATGTCCTGGTTTCTGTTTGAACTAGGTGGGGAGAGATTGACTGTCCACTGTTTCCTGTTTGTCTAGGTGGGGAGAAGATTGCATGTTAACTGGTTTCTGTTTGCTAGGTGGGGAGAGCTGAATGTCCCATACTAGCTATCACATTCTGAAAGAAAACCTTGACTGTGGATGTCTCACCTACGACTGTCTATTCCACCAGGCTCTGCTCTGTGGGGGGATATGAGGTATCATGGTTCAGACCAGGGTTCTAAGCGGTGGGCCTAGCATTAGTCTCACCTAACCCAAAATAGTTTTTCTCAATATTGAGTTTTGGCTTTATTACACTCAATTTTAAACCTCCCTTATTAGTGACAGTAAGCTCAGACGAGGCTGTGCCTTCTCGTGCTTCTCTGTCTCTCTCTCTCTCTCTTTCTCTCTCTCTTCTCTCTCTCTCTCTCTGTCTCTCTCTTCTCTCTCCTTCTCTCTCTCTCTCTCTCTCTCCTTTCTTTTTCCCTCTCCTCTTCTTTCTCTCTCTCTGCTCTCTCTCTGCTCTCTCTCTCTGTTCTCTCTGTCTCTCTCTTCCTTTCTCTCTTCTCTCTCTCTCTTCTGCTCTCTCTGCTTTCTTCTCTCTCTTCCTGTCTCCTTCTTCTCTCTTTCTCTCTGTCTCTCAATTTCAATTCAATTCAAGGCTTTATTGGCATGGAAACATGGTTAACTGTGCCAAAGCAAGTGAGGAGATATTATCAAGTGAAGTAAACAATACAAATTAACAGAAAACCTTACCATTACAAAGTTTCAAAACCAATAAAGACATACAAATGTCATAATTATATATATATACAGTGTTGACACAAGTAAAATGTTAAAGTCCATGACAATTTAAAAGATAATAGGCTGATGGTAGCAAGTATGGGTGTTTTCTTGCTACATCAGACTGTGTTTTCTCTCGGTTGCTTTGTCCATTGTGCACAGGAAAATGGTGGCTGCTGATGATCACGACTGTGGAGATTTCTGACCGAGTTAGATATGGAGGTTTATCAAAATGGATTTGTTTCGAATTCTTTGTGGATCTTGTGTACATCTGAGGGAATATGTCTCTCTAATATGGTCATTGAGTGGGGGCACTCGTTTCACCTTTGGGGGCAGTGTGCAGCATGCATAGCCTGTCTTCTCTTGAAGCCATGTCTGCCTACGGCGCCTTTCTCTAATTAGCAAGGCTATGCTCGAACTGAGTCTGTGGAACATAGTCAAAGCTTTCTCTGTAAGTTTGGTTCAGTCACAGTGGTACCTCTCTTTTGGTCTGGTCTGTCTCTCCGCTGCTCATGTCTTGTGTCTCGTCCTGCCTGTCTCTGTCTCTCCCTCTCTCTCTTCTCTCTCTCTCCCGTCCGTCTCGTTGGGAGGTCTCTCTTTCTGCGTCACTCTCTCTCTCCTCCGCCCTCGTTCCGCTGCTGAGTCTGTCCTTTTCTGGTTCCTTGTCTTTCTCTCTTTCCTCTGGTCTGGTCTGGTT
>NW_019944864.1:135636-138245 GCF_002910315.2 Salvelinus sp. IW2-2015 | reverse complement strand
ACGCCGTGCCGAGACTGAGCACCGGCGCAGAGAAGGGCTCCTGCCACTGGAGCGGAAACATGTTTCCTCCAGACGTGATGCTTGGCATTCAGGCCAAAGAGTTCAATCTTGGTTTCATCAGACCAGAGAATCTTGTTTCTCATGGTCTGAGACTCTTTAGGTGCCTTAGACTCTTTAGGTGTAAACTCCAAGCAGGCTGTCATGTGCCTTTTACTGAGGAGTGGCTTCTGCCTGGCCTCTCTACCATAAAGGCCTGAATGGTGGAGTGCTGCAGAGATGGTTGTCCTTCTGGAAGGTTCTCCCATCTTCACAGAGGCACTCTGGAGCTCTGTCAGAGTGACCATCGGGTTCTTGGTCACCTCCCTGACCAAGGCCCTTCTCCCCCAATTGCACAGTTTGCCCTGGCGGCCAGCTCTAGGAAGAGTTCTGGAGGTTCCTAACTTCTTCCATTTAATAATGATGGAGGCCACTGTGTTCTTGAAGACCTTCAATGCTGCAGAAATTATTTGGTACCCTTCCCCAGATCTGTGGGCCGACACAATCCTGTCTCAGAGCTCTACGGACAATTCCTTCGACCTTATGGCTTGGTTTTTGCTCTGACATGCAATGTCAACTGTGGGACCTTATATAGACAAGCTTTTCCAAATCATGTCCAATCAATTGAATTTACCACAGGTGGACTCCAATTAAGTTGTAGAAACAGCTCAAGGATGATAAATGGAAAATGTTGAGTCTCATAGCAAAGGGTCTGAATACTTATATAAATAAGGTATTTCTGTTTTGTTTTATTGAATCCATTTTAGAATAAATCTGTAATGTAACAAAATGTGGAAAAAGGGAAGGGGTCTGAATACTTTCTGAATGCACTGTATGTGTCTGTGTGCTGATTTGAATCTGTTATGATGACTATATGAGTGTGTATTACTGTGTAGTACTGTGTATTACTGTGTATACTGAGTGTAACTGTATTCTGTGGATCTCCTGCTGTTACTTGTTCCCTCGCTCGGCCGTGTATGCGAAAGTGAGAAGCATGCTACGGAATTGGTTACCCAAGATCCTTTCTCTGTGTCTTATGGAAGGAACATGTATTTTGACATGATCTAAGAAAACCAATACTACAGTTAGTGCTGCCACGTTATGGTCAGTAACACCACATGACTTCTAGATGTTTCTGAGGAGTAGGACAATATCCTGTCCTCTATTTCTCCTCTCTCCTGACCTCCCTCCATCTCATATTGTCCTTCCCTCCTTTTGTCTTTCANACTGTCACGTCACGCCCTGACCATAGAGAGCCCTTGTTTCTCTATGGTGTAGTAGGTCAGGGCGTGACTAGGGGGTATTCTAGTTTTTAATTTCTATGTTGTGTTCTAGTTTATATTTTCTATGTTGGTGTTTTATTTATTTTTTTAAGTTTTATTTTTTATTTTTATTTTTTTAATTTTTTTTATTCTCTTTTTTATGTTGGTGTTTTTGTATGATTCCCAATTAGAGGCAGCTGGAAATCGTTGTCTCTAATTGGGGATCATATTTAAGTAGCTATTTTTCCCACCTGTGTTTGTGGGATATTGTTTTGTGCATGTGCACCACTTAGTCACGTTTCGTTGTTCGTTTATCGATTTATTGTTTTTGCTTTAAGTTTCACTTTTGAAATAAATATGTGGAACTCAACATCCGCTGCGCCTTGGTCCCATTCTTACGACAACCGTGACAACCACTTTACAAACAAGGGAACTCCAAATGTGAACATATGTGAATTTTTGACAGTATCCCCTATCCCCCTATGCATCTGAGTGTATTACAGTGCATTTGGAAAAGTATTCAGACTGCCTGACTTTTTCCACATTTTGTTACGTTATAGCCTTATTCAAAAATGTATTTGCATTTTTTTTAGTTTTTTGTTAAATAGTCATCAATCTACACACAATACCCCATAATGACAAAGCAAAAACAGGTTTTTAGACATTTTTGCAAATGTATAAAAAATTAAGCGGAAATATCACATTTACATAAGTATTCAGACCTTTACTCAGTACTTTGTTGAAGCACCTTTGGCAGCGATTACATCCTCTTGTCTTCTTGGGTATGACACTACAAGCTTGGCACACCTGTATTTGGGGAGTTTCTCCCATTCTTCTCTGCAGATCCTCTCAAGCTCTGTCAGGTCAGATGGGGAGCGTCACTACACAGCTATTTTCAGGTCTCTCCAGAGATGTTTGATTGGGTTCAAGTCCGGGCTTTGGCTGGGCCGCTCAAGGACATTCAGAGACTTGTCCCGAAGCCACTCCTGCGTTGTCTTGGCTGTGTGCTCAGGGTTGTTGTCCTGTTGGAAGGTGAACCTTCGCCCCAGTCTGAGGTCCTGAGCACTCTGGAGCAGGTTTTCATCAAGGATCTCTCTGTACTTTGCTCCGTTCATCTTTCCCTCGATCCTGACTAGTCTCCCAGTCCCTGATGCTGAAAAACATCCCTACAGCATGATGCTGCCACCATGCTTCAACGTAGGGATGTTACCAGGTTTCCTCCAGACGTGACACTTGGCATTCAGGCCAAAGAGTTCAATCTTGGTTTCATCAGACCAGAGAATCTTGTTTCTCATGGTCTTAGACTCTTTA
>NW_019944864.1:124119-135611 GCF_002910315.2 Salvelinus sp. IW2-2015 | reverse complement strand
ATCCAAGGTCCCACACCAAATATTTACCATAAGTATGAGTACTTTTCTGCAATGCTTCTGTTTTTCAACACCAAACTCACCACTGGTATGCGTGGCAAAGAGCTCTATTTACATATATGTCAATCTGACCATGAAAAATTAGAGCTCTTTGGCACGCACACCAGTGGTGCGGTTTGGCCGTTTAAAAAACAGAAGCATATGCAAAAAAGTACTATAATATATACTGAACAAAAAATATAAACCACAAACATGTAAATGTTGGTCCCATGTTTCATGCGCTGAAATAAAAATATTCCAGAAATGTTCCAATATGCCCACAAAAAAGCTTATCTCTCAAATTTTGTTGCACAAAATTTGTTTACATCCCCGTTGTGAAGCAGTTCTCCACCTGACAGGTGTGGCCATTCCAATAAACTGATTAAACAGCGATGATCATGGCCTCCTGAGAAAAAGCGCGGTAAAAAGCTACACAAATAAAATAATAATAAATAACAACATAACAGCATTGATTCATTACACAGGTGCGCACCTTTGCGGCTTTGGGACAATTAAAAAGCCACTGTTAAAATGTGCAGTTTTGTCACACAATAAGGTGTTGTTTTGAGGGAGTGTGCAATTGGATGTTAAAAACACCCTCCAACGCCATTTTAGAAAATTGGCAGTACGTCCAACCAGCCTCACAACCACAGACCACATGCAACCACGCCAGCTCCGACCTCTGGGAGTGGCGCAGTAGTCTAAGGTGTCACGTACAGAACCCGGGTTCAATCCCAGGCTGTGTCACAGCTGGCCCGCTGGACAGGGAGAACCAAGGTGGCACCACAATTGGCCCAGCGTCGTCCGAGTTACCTCTTGACACATTGCGGTGCGGCTGGTTCCGGGTTAGGCAAGCAGTGTGTCAAGAAGCAAGTGGGGCTTTGGCAGCAACGTGTTTCGGAGTATGGCACCTCGGCCTTCGCCCTCTCCCGAAGTCATTAAAGGGAGTTGCAGGATGGGGACAAGAGTAACAAAAAAAAAAAATAAAAAAAAATACCAATTGGATGTCACGACATTGCGAGAGAAAAAGGGGTAAAAGTACAACAAAAAAACAACAACTAAAAAAACACGCCAGCCCAGGACCTCCACAGCAATCTTTCTTCACCGTGGGATTGTCTGAGACCAGCCACGCCGGACAGTTGATGTAACTGTTAGTTTGTCCAATCGAAAGAATTTCTGCACAAACTGTCATTAAACCGTCTCAGGGAAGCTCATCTGTTCATGCTTGCGTCCTCGAACCTTGACTGCCAGTCGGCTTCGTAACCAACTTCAGCTGGGCAAATGCCACCTTCGATGGTCACTGCGCACAACTGGAGAAGTTTGCTCTTCACGGCATTAATGCCGGTGTTCAACTGTACCTGGGCAATAGGTGGGCGTTTGCTGATGTCAATGTTGGGAACAGAGTGCCCCATGATGGCGTGAGGTATATGGTTATGGGCAGGCATAAAGCCTACGGAACAACAAAACACAATTACATTTATTGATGACAATTGAATGCCCAGAGAAACCTGGGCAAAAACCTTGAGCCCATTGTTTCATGCCCTTCATCCGCCCGCCATCCCCTTCATGTTTCCGCATGATAATGCAAACCCAATGTCACACATTCCTGGAAGCTGAAAATGGCCTTAAGTTCTTCTGTGCCTACATTACCCAACTATGAGTGAACACGGAGTACAGGACTGAGCACGCAACCCCTGAGGGGCACCCGAATGTTGAGGATCAGCTTGCGGATGTGTTGTTCCCTACCCTACCACCTGGGGGCCGGCCCGTCAGGAAGTCCGGATCCAAGTTGGCAGAGGGAGGGTGAGTGCCAGGGTTCCTTTAGCATAGTGATGGAGCTTGAGGCACTATGTGTTGACTACGCTGAGTGTAGTCAATGATAGCATTCTGGACATAGTGTTCCTTTGTCCAGGTGGGAAAGGGCAGTGTTGAGTGCATTTAGATTGCATCATCTGTGGATCTGTTTGGCGCGCGGTATGTTAAATTGGAGTGGGTCTAGGGTTTCTGGAATAATGGGTGTGATGTGAGCCATGGCCCACCTTTTCAAAGCACGTTCATGGCTATAGACGTGAAGTGCTACGGGTGGTAGTCATTTAAGCAGGTTACCTTTCGCTTTCTTGGGCACAGGGACTATGTTGGTCTGCTGTTTAAAACATGTTGGTATTACAGACTCATCAGGGATAGGTTGAAAATGTCAGTGAAGACCACTTGCCCGTTTGCGTCTGTGTGCCATACTTGCTAATTCCTCACAGGTCCCCGGTATTAGTGTCCAAGTGGCTGAAAACAAAGAGTGGGTCGCCTGGGGTCAGTGAAGGGATTATGCTAATTGACACGAGATTACAGAGGGGGGGACAGGGAGGACAGGGAGCAGATTTGACTTACTCTTTCAACGAGTTGCTAAAGGACGTCAGCTTTCACACTGCTAGGCCAGTCACCCAGGAGCTAAGGGTCATATAGGGCCTGGGTACTACAAAGCTGTTGACTGTTAGCTTGACACTGGGCCTGAGTTATGTATAGAGTCATCCAATCTGTTGATCAGCTCTGTTCCTTGATCTGAAGAGTCAAATCAAATGGTTCACAGCAGGCTGCAACTCCCACCAGTAGAGTTCCAATCACTCATGGGCAGAGAGATTGTAATATCGCGTGTGATCATATCTAGATTCATATCTGAGTTTTGATTTCAGATTGTGCTGGAAAAATGTTAAAGCTTATGAGGGGAAAAAACAGTTAACTGTACTAATTGTAAGCTTGTGTTCAGTAGATTGGCTTTTTTATGAGCTGCCTAAAGACGTGTGGTGGTTATGCTGTGTTGTTCCATAGAGGTTAGTGCGTTGTATGCCTGGCTGAGGTTGACCTGGATAGAAGATGTAGGTCAGGGGTCAGCCTAGTCTGATGGATGTTCCAGGTCATTCCCACTAAATACCATTGGTCACGATGATACATGCACCAATTTCACCAAGGACTGATGGGCAATTTGATCCTTGTTTGGGTTTGTAGAGCTCACATTTAGAATCCATTATTAAGCTTAAACGGTTTAAAAACCATAACATGCATATAATATAGGCTATATTATTTGCATAAGTCCTCGTGTATATCAACCCAAAGCAAAAATTACTATTATTTGTTGTAAATTGTTGTGTTGTTAGTGCTAGTTTGTTGGTGCAGTTTGCCTCATATCTAAATCCCTATTTGGTGGGTGGGACTGGCTGGCTCCGACCACCACCCCCACCCCCGGTGCTATTTGGTAACGGGTTATGGCACAGGAGCGGATAATCTTCACCCCCTCCTCCCCTGCCAGCCTTGCATGTGCGCTTTATCGTTGTTAATGCCCTACACCTGTGGATAGTCAAACCACTGAGTTTTATGACACACATCTTGTATGAGCCAGACGAGAGTGGGAAGAGAGAGGCGAGAGAGACAGTGTCAACATACAGTACATGTTTTTTGTGTAGGCCCTGTTCAGTCAAGTTTCACTTCTGAGGGGGACACACTGTTATCAGAAGTTCTGGCTTTTGACTCTGGCTCAGCCTGAGGGCAGTGTAACCTAAACTTACCTTTGATCTTTGGAGCCTTTCTATTATTAGGACGCAGGCTAGGGCTAAATCAAAAGTTGTTCATTTGTGTTCTGTTGGTGAATACAATGATTCATGTCAACAACATTGGACTACATTGAACAGTGCCACAGCTGAGTTGAATTGAAATCTATTAGCATTGTGCATCTCAGATCGGATAGCTGTGTTGTCAAAAAGTGAAACCATTAGTTTCTGTTTGTGTTCCCCACAGGCCCCAGGAGTGATCAGCATAGGAGGATGGTTCTGTTTCCCGTGGGCAGGGTGGCCCGTAGGATGCAGTAGCACAGCCAGTAGCAGCAGCAGGCCAGCCCCTCAGAGCGAAGTCCCTCCGCCTCCTCCGGACCGGACCCCACAGTCCCGGTCACCCCTCTCCACTCATCCTCCACCTCCCCCCAACCCATCCTCCTGCTCAGCCCGACACAGACCCTCAGAGCCATACCCAGGTAAGCTGGAACCTACTGGTCTACATGGTCGTATAGATCAGGGTTCCCAAGAAAAGCAAATTCTTTTGATCCTCGCCTTGGAAGGTCGTATCTCAGCGTCTGAATGTCATAGATATCCCAATGTGCATCGAGTGTTTGTGTCTTGCCTCTTGTAGTTATCGCTTATTTCTAGCCTAAGCATCCCAGAGTTATGCGTCGTTAATAGATCGGTATATTACAGTTCGCAAATTTTTTAAAAAATATTATATTTTTAAAAAACGTTCCCTTTAATTCATAGCTTGGAGTTCCAGTAACTGGGGCCTCTCCATTCCAAGTGTCTTCCTGGGACTTAAAATTTTATCTGAGGGGATGAAATCAGATCTTGCTCTATTTGCTTGGCCTTGATAGATTTATACCTGCTGACAGAAGTGGTGGTTGTCTTGTCTATTTTTAGTTACAGGATCACACATATTTAGTCATCATCATGATATAATGACAGATTACCTCTGCTTCCAGGATGACAAACAAAGGAAAGTGTAAATGTACGTACAGTTCAAACGTTTGGACACCTACTCATTCAAGGGTTTTTCTTTATTTTTACTATTTTCTACATTGTAGATTAATAGTGAAACATCAAAACTATGAAATAACGCATTATGGAATCAATGTCAGTAACCAAAAAAAAAGTGTTAAAACAAAGCAAAATATATTTATATTCTGAGATTCTTTAAAGTAAAGCCACCCTTGCCTTTGATGACAGCGTTGCAGCATTCTTGGCATCTCTCAACCAATCTTGAAGGAGTTCTGAATATGCTGAGCACTTGTGGTTGCTTTTCCTTTCACTCTGCCGGTTCCAACTGCATCCAACCATCTCAATTGGGTTAGAGGTCGGCTGATCGTGGAGACCAGGTCAATCTTATGCAGCACTTCCATCACTCTGCCTTCTTGGTCAAATACCCCTTACACAGCCTGGAAGTGTGTTGGGTCTTGTCCTGTTAAAAAACAAAATGATAGCCCACTAAGCGCAAACCCCAAATGGAGTGACCGTTAAAAATCGCTGCAGAATGCTGTGGTAGCCATGCGGTTAAGTTTGCCTTGAATCAAAATCACAGACAATGTCACCGGCAGAGCACCCCCACACCATCACACCCTCCTCCCCATCTTTCACCGGGGGGAGCCCACACATGCGGAGATCAATCCGTTCACTTTGCGTCTCACAAAGACACGGCGGCGTTGGAACCAAAATCTCACATTTGACTCATCAGAAAAGGACAGATTTCCAGCCTGGCTTAATCCATGGTTCGTGTTTCTTGGCCCTAGGCAGTCTCTCTTATTTGGTCTCCTTTCAGTAGTGGTTTCTTTTCATTTCTTTAATCTGACCATGACAGGCCTATTCAACACAGTTCTCCTCTGAAAGACAGGTTGACGTTGAGGGATGTGTCTGTTACTTGAACTCTGTGAAACATTTATTTGGGCTGTGGCCCAATCTGAAGATGCAGTTAACTCTTGACCTGAATTTATCCTCTGCAGCAGAGCGTAACTCTGGTGTCTTCCTTTCCAACAGTGGCGCGGTCCTCATGAGAGCCAGTTTTCATCTTAGCACTGATGTTTTTTTGCAAGTTCTTTACATTTTCCGGATTGACTGACTTCATGTCTTAAAGTAACAAATGAACTGTTCGTTGTATCTTGCTTATTTGAGCTGTCTTGCCATATATGGACTTTGGCTATTTCTACCAAATAGGCTATCTTCTGGTATACCAACCCTACCTTGTCAAACAAACACAACTGATTAGCTCAAACGCATTAAGAGGAAAGAATTCCACAAATAACTTTTTAACAAGCACAGCCGTGGTTAATTGAAATTGCATTCCACATTCCATATTCATGAAGCTGGTTGAGAGAATGCAAGAGTGTGCAAATCTGTCATCAACGCAAAGGGTGGCTACTTTGATGAATCTCAAATTAAAAATATATTTAGATTAAAAGAAAAAAAAATAATAAATTTACTACCTGATTCCATATGTGTTATTTCATAGTTTGACGTAAAAGTAAAAGAAAACCCTGAATGAGTAGTGTGTCCGAACATTTCGACTGTACTGTACATCCCAAAGTCAATGGGTCCAGTGAATATTTTGTAATTGAAGAGATA
The DNA here is from genome assembly GCF_002910315.2 of Salvelinus sp. IW2-2015. NCBI lineage: Eukaryota > Metazoa > Chordata > Actinopteri > Salmoniformes > Salmonidae > Salvelinus > Salvelinus sp. IW2-2015. The sequence continues at coordinate 129,432 of NW_019944864.1, read as the reverse complement.
AACTATTAACATTGAACAGCATCTGCTTCTTGTTGTGCAATCAACTGTAACAACACGTACCTGAACTTGATAAACCCTCACAGCCCCATCTCGATTTGAATGTGTTGTTGTTCGCAGTGACATATTTATTGCCTGTAAAAATTGTTTTTTACACACAACAGACCAGTCCACTACTGTATCCCTAATTTTTTTTTTTATATTTTTATATGCTTTTTTACAATTTTTATTTACTAATTATTGACAAGGAAACCGAATGGTCCCCTGACAGAGCTCCAGAGTGCCTCTGTGAAGATGGAGAAACCTTCCAGAAGGACAACCATCTCTGCAGCACTCCACCTTCAGGCCTTTATGGTAAGAGTGGCCAGACTGAAGCCACTCGCGTCAGTAAAAGGCGACATGAGCCTGCTTGCAGTTTGCCAAAAGGCACCTCTACAAACATATAGCCTATTAGCAATACAGTTAGCCGCATTAACTCATCTACAAACATATAGCCTATTAGCAATACAGTTAGCCGCATTAACTCACATTAATTCAGCACCGGGATTAAAACATACAGAGGGATCTGTTAGCAGAAAAAGTACTTTATTAGCAAAAGGTAAACAGATTTACAGATTTTGTATTGTAGTAATTTCCTGCAATTCTACACATTTGCCATGACTTATACCATGTTAATATGATATCTGAGTGACTTACAAAATCAATGGGGTCCCTTTGGAGGTCAGGGCCCCTGGGAAAGTGCCCTGCGTGCCCGGTTGGTAATTCAACCATGATTACTTTAGATGGCTGGCTTGACTAAGTAGATTCATTTACCAATCTAAAAAATGTTAAAAGATAATGACTAATTGAGTGACTGTGAGTGTGGGACATATAGGAAGGAGAACTGCTGATGAACAACCACCACGACTGAGTTCCTCTAATATATATTTTTCAAATTCTGAAAAATTGCAAAGACCCGGACCTCGGTGTCTTCATATGTAGCTACAGCCCTGACTGCAATATGAGTGTAAAAGAGAGAAGTGACAGTCAATATGGACTGTTGTCACTTATTGGCCTGTAAGCTGCCTCAACCTACAGCTAGTTGTTAGTCTATAATACTGAATCAATAACAGTAAGTCAGAACCAGTCAGACTCAGAAGCAGAGATGGTCTTCCTCTCTGTTAGAAGTCTGTAAAGAGTTAGTCTGGAGTGGAGGGCTCATGAGAGAGTTCAATGAGTCATTTCAACCAATCAGTAGGTATATGGACCAATCAGGTTGCTTGTTCAGTGGTCCACCCGTTCCTCTTCTCCCACCTGCTTTGGTGTTGAACAGAACCTCTCCTGTCTTAAACAAATGTGCTAATGCCCCTAAGATTAACTGCAGAATTAAAATGTATATGTAAAATCTTTATGTAAAATGTATGTATATGAAGTAGAAAAGCTGTAAAAAACAAAGAAGACATGTCCTCYGAAGAGGGTGGKGGATGGGTTAATAAAACAWYWAAAAAATGTAWARGCAGAATTACAGTWATTATACAGAGTGTCATAATAATTGAAACAATAATGATGGTGATTATGGGAATATTTTTCATGCATTATGCTGTATTGATAAACGTTTCCTCCTCCTCAATGATCTCAGAGTACATTTAGCTTCCCTAGCCTGCATTCTGTTTGCGTGTGTGTTTTTTGATGGGACTGAGTGTTAATTCTAGTGTGTGATTGAATGTACATGTTGGTGCAGTATGTCAGCGTGTGTGTAAGAAACAATCTATTGCATGCTGACACACCTACTCATCCTCTCTCTTTTACTCTCCCTTTCAATATCTCTCTTTCTCCATCTCTATTTCTCTCTCACTCCCTCCCTCCCTCCCTCTCTATATCCCTCCCCCTCTCTCCCTCTCATACATAAACCCTTTCCTCCCCCTGGACTCACCTCTCTCGTTCTCCCAACTCACTGGTAAAACAACACATACACACAGACACCGGCACTCGTCGTCACTTTATCCATGTTCCCCATCTCCAAGGGAACACAGGGATGTCTCCTATGCAAAACAAGGAACTTGCTCCACTTAATGAACTGGTTGCCAATAGGTGATTGGTGGGCTGTGCACAAACCAGACTGAATAAGGAGAGGGAGGAGACATTTTACACCTTGCACAGTATTCCATGCATCACTCTTCTCCCTCCTCCCTCCTCACAACCCACACACACACAGCACACACAAACACACACACACCACACACACCACACAACACACGACACACCACACACCACACGCACACACACACAACCACACACACACACACACACACACAGGACAGACAGACAGACAGACAGACAGACAGACAGACAGACAGACAGACAGACAGACAGACAGACAGACAGACAGACAGACAGACAGAGTGTGTGAGGGAGAGATTAAGACAGAAAGAGAGAGTTAAACACGTTATTGAGATGTATTGAGCCGTGGAGCGTACATCCATGCATGCAGAAGCAGCAAGCGAGAGATCCAGCTGCTCTCCAGAAGGACCAATCACACAGCTGCTTCAAGGTCAGGGGAATGGCCTGCTCTACCTCAGCCTCAGCCCAGACTCACAGCAGAGAGAGAGAAAGAGAGGAAGACTGTTTGATTCATGATCTACAGAAAGATGTGGATCTGTCCATATAAGGATATTAAGGACCTTCTCTCTCCAATGCTAACTGTGCCTATATGATAGAGCACAATCAAACATTCTATTCATCTCACCATACAGGAGCTCACTTGTCAGAGGAGACAGTACAATCAGCCATTCATATCTCCTTACTGTATAAAACCATACACATCACTGGTCCCTGTGGTGGACTCACAATGTCTCTCCCTAGTGGTTCAGCATGGTAATAACAGCAGTACTGCAGCGAGKAGCGGTTCTCMMCTTCTGACAGACACACTAATACTGCACCAGGACCCTTCCCTCAGTCTAGACTGTTAAGTTGCTGTTACTTTTCTACTTTATAGTTCAATGCTTTCCTTTTCCTCGCTTTTCTTCTTTAGTGTTTTCATCTAAACCCCAACTACCCCCCCTCTCTATAAGCACCACCATTGAACTCTCTCTCCTTCTCTCTCCCTCTCTCTCTCCTTCTCTCTCCCTCTCTCTCTCCCTCTCTCTCTCCCCTTCTCTCCCCGTCTCCTCTGCAGAAGTGTTTGCGGTTCAACCCGGATGCGACCGTTTGGAAGGCCAAGCAGCAGGTGCTATGTTCTCTGACCGATTCGTTGCGGGACGTGTTGAACTACGGCTTGTTCCAACCAGCCACCGAAGGCCATGACGCCAAGTTCCTGGAGGAGGAGAAGATGCTGAGAGAGTACCCACAATCCTTTGAGAAGGGGGTACCATATCTGGAGGTATATACAGCCTGGATGTAAGGTTACACTGTAAGGTTATTCTCACTCTGTGGATTACTCTGTAAGGTTACACTGTAAGGTTACTCTCACTCTGTGGGTTACTCTGTCATCTGTTGCGTTACTCTGTAAGGTAACTCTCGACTCTGTGGGTTAACTCTTGTAAGGTTTTATTCTTTTTTTCTTTTCTCTCGGGTTGTAAATATACCTATCTCCCTTCACCCCTCTCACTCTGTGGGATTACCGTAGTTACCTGTAAGGTTCCCACCTCCCCCTGTGGTTACTCTGTAAGTACTCCTGTAAGGTTACTGCTCACTCTGTGGGTTACTCTGTAAGGTTATCTCACTCTGTGGGTTACTCTGTAAGGTCTTCTCACTCTGTGGGTTACTCTGTGATTACTCTCACTCTGTGGTTACTCGTGGTTAAGCTCTGTAAGGTACACGTTACTCTCACTCTGTGGGTTACTCTGTAAAGGTTATCTCTGTGGGTTCATCTTAAGGTTACTCTGTCAAGGTACTCTACTCGTGGTTAGTAGTCTCTGTAATGGTTACTCCACTCTGTGGGTTACTCTGTAAGACTTACTCTCACTCTGTGGGTTACTCTGTACGGTTACTCTGTAAGGGTATCTCATCTGTGGGTTACTCTGTAAGGTTACGCTCACTCTGGGGTTACTCTGTAAGGTTACTCTCCTCTGTGGTTACTCTGTAAGGTTACTCTCATCTGCGGGTTACTCTGTAAGGGTTATCTTGTAAGGGTTACGCTCACTCTGCGGGTTATCTGTAAGGTTACTCTCACTCTGCGGTTACTCTGTAAGGTTACTCTCACTTATGGTGGGTTACTCTGTAAGGTTGCTCTCACTCTGCGGGTTACTCTGTACGTTACTTCTGTAAGGTTACTATGTAAGGTTACTCTCACTCTGTGGGTTACTCTGTAAGTTTATCTCTCACTCTGTGGTTACTCTGTAAGGTTACTCTCACTCTGTGGGTTACTCTGTAAGGTTACTTCTGTAAGGTTACTCTGTGGGTTATCTGTAGGTTACTCTGTGGGGTTACTCTGTAAGGTTACTCTGTACGGTTACTTCTGTGAGTTACTCTGTACGGTTACTCTGCACGGTTATTCTGTGGGTTACTCTGTACGGTTCTCTGTACGTTATCCCTGTAAGGTTATCTGTGTGACCTCTGTAGTTACTCTGTCGGTTCTGTACGGTTCCTCTGTGGGTTACTTCTGTAGGTTACTACTCTGTACGGTTACTCGTGGGTTACTCTGTACGGTTATTCTGTAGGTTACTCTGTACGGTTACTCTGTAGGTTACTCTGTACGTTACTCTATAACGGTTATCTTGTACGGTTACTCTGTGTGGTTACTCTGTAAGGTTACTCTGTCGGTTACTCTGTGGTTACTTGTGGGTTACTCTGTACGGTTACTCTGTGGGTTACTCTGTACAGGTTACTGTAAGGTTACTCTTGTAGGTTACTCTGTACGGTTACTCTGTAGTTATCTGTACGGTTACTCTGTACGGTTACTCTGTGGTTACTCTGTAAGGTTACTCTGTGAGTTATCTGATAAGGTATCTCTGTAAGGTTACTCTGTAGGTTACTCTGTACGGTTACTCTGTAGGTGTTACTCTGTATCGGGTTTCTACGTCTCTGTAGGTTACTCTGTGAGTATTAACTCTGTACGGTTACTCTGTGAGTTACTCACTTGTAAGGTTTATCTCTGTACGGTTACTCTGTAAGGTTACTCTGTACGGTTACTTGTCGGTTACTCTGTGATTACTCTGTACGGTTACTCTGTAGGGTTACTCTGTGGAGTTTACTCTGTACGGTTTCTACTGTCTCGTGGGTTACTTCTTGTGAGTTACTCCTGTATACGGTTACTCTGTGGTCGTAACTTACTCTGTAGTCTTTGGTTACTCTGTCGTACTGTGTTACTCTGTCGAGTTCTTTACTTTCTGTGGGTTA
>NW_019944864.1:119021-123038 GCF_002910315.2 Salvelinus sp. IW2-2015 | reverse complement strand
AGGGTGTGGACAATGTGAATTGTGGGTGTAAGTGTGTGTAGCATGCATTGGTGCAGTATGAAGGTGTGGGTGTGTATGTGTGTGCATACTTATGCGTGGGTGTGTGCACTCTTTGCGTGTCAGTGTGGTTACACGCCTTGTGTGTCTGTGTGTGCACTCACGTGTGTGTGTGTGTGTGTGTGAGTGGGACTGCACACTGTCTGTCTGCAGTTACAGGCCCTTGGGGCAGCCCTCCACTGTTAGCTGTGCTGTGCTTTTGTGTGGCAGACAACTCCAGTATTAATGTGTCAACTCTGCTCTCTGTGGAAGGCAGTGCTGGCACACTCTTTAGAAAAAAGTGTTCCAAATGGTTCTTCGGCTTTCCCTATTGGAGAACCCTTCTTGGTTCCAGGTAGAACCCTTGAACCAAAAAGGGTTCTTCAAAGGGTTCTCCTATGGGGACAGCCAAAGAACACTTTTAGGTTCTGGATAGACCTTATTTGTAGGAGTGGAGTCCCCCTCATCTCTCTCTATCCCCTCATGCCTCTCATAGGCCAGTCTGAAGAAGTTCATGACTACATCCACAGTGGCTCTGTGGACAAGATGGCCAAGTTCTTGGACAAAGGGCTTGACCCCAACTACCAGGACCCTGACACGGGAGGTGAGACGCTGTCAGATGCTGTCCGCTGCCAGGGTGACCTGTGACCTCTCCTCAGTCAGTTAGCACCAATCAGCCATTTAGTCCGTCTGTCTGTCTGTGTGTCTGTCTGTCTATGTAGTCGAATCAAATTTATTTATATAGCCCTTCTTACATCAGCTGATATCTCAAAGTGCTGTACAGAAACCCAGCCTAAAACCCCAAACAGCAAGCAATGCAGGTGTAGAAGCGCGGTGGCTAGGAAAAACTCCCTAGAAAGGCTATGAGGGGTGGCAAGTGCCGGGTGGAGATTATAACAGAACATGGCCAAAATGTTCAAATGTTCATAAATGACCAGCATGGTCAAATAATAATAATCACCGTGGTTGTCAAGGGTGCAACAGGTCAGCACCTCAGTAGTAAATGTCAGTTGGCTTTTCATAGCCGATCATTAAGAGTATCTCTACCGCTCCTGCTGTCTCTAGGGAGTTGAAAACAGCAGGTCTGGGACAGGTAGCACGTCCGGTGAACAGGTCAGATTTCCATAGCCGCAGGCAGAACAGTTGAAACTGGAGCAGCAGCACGGCCAGGTGGACTGGGGACAGCAAGGAGTCATCATGCCAGGTAGTCCTGAGGCATGGTCCTAGGGCTTAGGTCCTCCGAGAGAGAGAAAGAAAGAAAGAGAGAATTAGAGAGAGCATACTTAAATTCACACAGGACACCGGATAAGACAGGAGAAGTACTCCAGATATAACAGACTGACCCTAGCCCCCCGACACATAAACTACTGCAGAATAAATACTGGAGGCTGAGACAGGAGGGGTCAGGAGACACTGTGGCCCCATCCGATGATACCCCCGGACAGGGCCAAACAGGCAGGACATAACCCCACCCGCTTTGCCAAAGCACAGCCCCCACACCACTAGAGGGATATCTTCAACCACCTACTTACCATCCTGAGACAAGGCCGAGTATAGCCCACAAAGATCTCTGCCACGGCACAAACCAAGGGGGGGCGCCAACCCAGACAGGAAGATCACGCCAGTGACTCATCCCACTCAAGTGACGCACCCCTCCTAGGGACGGCATGGAAGAGCACCAGTAAGCCAACCGCTGTAATAGGGTTAGAGACAGAGAATCCCAGTGGAGAGAGGGGAACCGGCCAGGCAGAGACAGCAAGGGCGGTTCATTGCTCCAGAGCCTTTCCGTTCACCTTCACACTCCTGGGCCAGACTACACTCAGTCCCTGATACCTTGACCCCCTAAGAAATCATTTTTAGTGACCCATAACATTTGTGGGGCATATGGCCACTGTATATTTAGCATCCTAGAGATCATTTTCCAGACCCTTCAACCATACAACCTGTCATCTAGCTAGCAAACTGTTCATATCCAAGTTGAATTAGCTAACAGCCAAGATAGCTGTGGGAGCTATGGCTAATGGCTGTCCTCTGTAACCTCGACCTGAAAACCCCAATACTCTCTATACTCTGAAACTCACCATACCCAAAGCTCTATTCTATCTAACACTTTATTAAAGATGATTATAATAAGCAAAGTAGACAGTTAGTTTGAGTCTCATTTAAGAGCCAGATAATAACGAGGGTGGGAGACAGGCAGCTACTGTTTGCAGTTTTGGGTGTGCTGCAACAGTCCTCTCACACAACAGAGCCTGCTGTCGTGGGAGTGTGAAGTGCACTGCCATCTGGCAACACCAGGGCAGCAGCGAGCTCTACGTCTGCCCTATCAGATAAGAGATACCGTACTACTACAGTAGACTAGAGTGACATGTGCTGTGATGTTCATGTCATAACTCCATGGCCCACTCCTGTCTGTCTGATTAAATATATGAACCCCTCCGTCCCTCCATTGCTCCATCTCTCTTTCTCCTCTGTAAGAAACCCCCCTGACGTTGGCAGTGCAGTGTGAGCCGGGGGGAGGGGAGGCCATACGGGGGCTGTGCTGGGAGGGGCTCATCTTGGATTTCAGGTCCAAGGACGGACTCACACCTCTACACAAGGCTGTCCGCAGCCACTGCACACAGCCTTGCTGGTAAACACACACACACCCTCCTTGCACTCACATCTATGGATTAAAGGAGCATGTATGGACCCACTGTGCAAAGTGTCTTGTATTGAGATACGGTCATGTGTTCTTTATAATGATATCACAATATTATAGTGATATTCAACTAATCGTTTAATACACTCTTAGAAAAAGGGTTCCAAATGGTTTTTCGCTGTCCCATAGGAGAACCCTTTTTGGTTCCAGGTGGAACTCTTTTGGGTTCCATGTAGAACACTCTGTGGAAAGGGTGCTACAAGGAACTCAAAAGGGTTACCTGGAACCAAAGGGTTCTACCTGGAAACTAAAAAGGGTTCTCCTATGGGGGACAGCGAAAACCCCTTTGGAACCCTTTTTTTCTAAGAGTGTATTAAACGATTCGTTGAATATCACTATAAAAATATGTAACTAAAAAGGGTTATTTAGAGGGTTCTCCTACGGTGACAGCCGAAGAAACCTTTTAGGTTCTAGATAGCACCTTTTCTCTAAGAGTGTATGTATGTGTGTCTACTGGTGTGTCCCTATGACCTTGCTGTCTCTGGTGCGTCTCCGGACTATAAGGACCGGCGGGGGCTGACTCCGCTCTACCACACTGTGCTGACAGGGGGAGACACCTCCTGCTGTGAGACCCTGCTCCACCACCGCGCCAAGCTGGCGTCAGGGACGAGAACGGCTGGGATGAGACACACCAGGTAGGTTGAGGTGTAGGTGTGTGTTTGTGTTGTTTTTTCCTGTGGGGTTAGTCTGTGTTCAAGTGTCTATGTCCATGTTAGCGTTTCACTGTGCTTGGTGTATATATAGGTTTGTGTGTGTGTGTGTGTGTATTTGTGTTAATGTCAGTGTGTAAATGTCATCTCTATATTTATGTTATCCATTCATGTCATGGTACGCTCCCTTAACCCTGATGTGTCTCTCGCTGCTACTCCCCCCTGTACCCATCTAACCGCATGATGAGGCCCGTCTCTCTCCTCCCCTGTACCTCTAACCCATGATGAGGCCCGTCATCTCATCTCCTGTACCTCTTAACCCATGATGAGGCCGTCTCTCACCCCCTGTACCCTCTAACCCATGGATGAGGCCCGTCTCTCATCTCCCTGTACCCCTAACCCATGATGAGGCCCGTCTCTCATCTCCTGGTACCCCTAACCCATGATGAGGCCCGTCTCTCATCTCCCTGTACCCTCTAACCCATGATGAGGCCCGTTTCTCTCATCTCCCTGTACCCTCTAACCCATGATGAGGCCGTCTCTCAATCTCCCTGTACTCTAATTAACCCATGATGAGGCCCGTCTCTCATCTCCTGTACCTCTAACCCATGATGAGGCCAGTCTCTCATG
>NW_019944864.1:111189-117833 GCF_002910315.2 Salvelinus sp. IW2-2015 | reverse complement strand
GCTATGGAGTGACGGGAGAATGAGAGACGGGCTGCATATTCGGGTTAGAGGGTAACAGGGGCGCGATGCAAGCAATCGGGCCCTCCTCATGGGTTTAGAGGGTACAGGGAGGTGAGAAACGGGCCTCATCATGGGTTAGAGGTAGGAATATAAGACGCGCTATCTGGGTAGGTAGGGAGTAGACACGGGCCTCATCATGGGTTAGAGGGTACAGGGCGGATGAGAGACGGGCTCATCATGGGTTAGAGGGTACAGGGGATGAGAGACGGGCCTCATCATGGGTTAGAGGGTACAGGGAGTGAGAGACGGGCCTCACTATGGGTTAGAGGGTAAGGGAGATGAGAGACGGGCCTCATCATGGGTTGGGGTACAGGAGCGATGAGAGACGGTGCCTCATCATGGGTATGAGGGTACAGGGAAGATTGAGAGACGGGGGCCTCCATCATGGGTTAGGGGTACAGGGAGATGAGAAGAGGACGTGCCTCATCATGGGTTAGAGGCGTACAAGGGAGGTGAGAGACGGGCTCATCATGGTAGTAGATGGTACAAGGGAGGTGAGAGACGAGCCTCATCATGGGTTAGAGGGACAGGGAGATGAGAGACGGGCCTCATCATGGGTTAGAGGGTACAGGGAGATGAGAGACGGGCCTCATCATGGGTTAGAGGGTACAGGGATGATGAGAGACGGGCTCATCATGGGTTAAGAGGGTACAGGGAGATGAGAAGCTGGCCCTCATCATGGTTTAGAGGGTACAGGGAGTGAGAGACGGGCCTCATCATGGGTTTAGAGGGTACAGGGAGATGAGAGACGGGGCCTTCATCATGGGTTAGAGCGGTACAGGAAGATGAGAGACGGGGCCCTCATCATGGGTTAGAGGGTACAGGGAGATGAGCGACGCGGCTCATCATGGGTTAGAGGTACAGGGAGATGAGAGACGGGCCTCATCATGGTTAGAGGGTACAGGGAAGATGAGAGACGGGCCTCGATCATGGTTAAGAGGGTACAAGGAGATGAGAGACGGGCCTCATCATGGTTTAGGAGGTACAGGGAGATGAGAGACGGGCCTCATCATGGGTGAGGGTAAGGGGGAGAGCCGCGGCCTCATCATGGGTTAGAGGGTACAGGGAGATGAGAGACGGGCCTCATCATGGGTTAGAGGGTACAGGGAGGTGAGAGACGGGCCTCATCATGGGTTGAGGGTACAGGGAGAGTGAGAGACGGGCCTCATCATGGGTTAGAGGGTACAGGGGATGGAGACGGGCCTCATCATGGGTTAGAGGGTACAGGGAGATGAGAGACGGGCCTCATCATGGGTTAGAGGGACAGGGAGATGAGAGACGGGCCTCATCATGCTGTTAGAGGTACAGGGAATGAGAGACGGGCCTCATCATGGGTTAAGGGTAGAGGGAGATGAGAGACGGGCCTCATCATGGTTAGAGGGTACACCAGGGGGTGAGAGACGCGGCCTCATCATAGGGTTAGAGGTACAGGGGATGAGAGACGCCTCTCAATGGGTTAGAGGGTACAGGGAGATGAGAGACGGGCCTCATCATGCGGTTAGAGGGTTACAGGGAGATGAGAGACCGGGCCTCATCATGGATTAGAGGGTAGAGGGAGATGAGAGACGCCTCACCATGGTGTTAGAGGTACAGGGAGATGAGAGACGGGCCTCATCCTGGGTTAGAGGGTAGAGGGAGATGAGAGACGGGCCTCATCATGGTTTAGAGGGTACACAGGGGGTGAGAGACGGGCCTCATCATGGGTTAGAGGGTACAGGGGGATGAGAGACGGCCCTCATCATTGGGTTAGAGAGGGTACAGGGAGATGAGAGACGGGCTCATCATGGGTGAGGGTACAGGGAATGAGAGACGGGCCTCATCCTGGTTAGAGGGTAACAGAGGGGGAGAGACGGGCCTCATCATGGGTTAGAGGGTAAGGGAGATGAGAGACGGGCCTCATCATGGGTTAGACGGGTAGGGGGGATGAGAGACGGGCCTCATCATGGATTAGAGGGTACGAAGGGAGATGAGAGCCGGCCCTCACCATGGGTTAGAGAGGGTACAAGGGAGATGAGAGACGGGCCTCATCCTGGGTTAGAGGGTACAAGGGGGTGAGAGCTCGGGCCTCATCATGGGTTAGAGGGGTACGGGGGGGGTGAGAGACGAGCCTCATCATGGGTTAGAGGGGATACAGGGGGGTGAGAGACGGCCTCATCATGGGTTAGAGGGTACAGGGGGGTGAGTAGCAGGAGAGACACATCAGGGTAAGGGAGGCGTACCATGACATGGAATGGATAACATAAATATTAGAGATGACTTACATTCACTAGACTAATTAACACAAATACAACACACACACAACACACACAACACCACCACACACACCACAACTATATACCACCACACAGTGAAACGCTAATGGAACATAGCACTTGAACATAGACTAAACCCCAATCAGAAAAAAAACACACACCAAACACAACACACACACACACCTCAATCCAACCTGGTGTGTCCATCCCAGCCGTTTCGTCCTGACGGCCAGCTTGGCGCGGTGGGGAGCAGGGTCTCACAGCAGGAGTGTCTCCCCTGTCAGCAACAGTGTGGTAGAGCGGAGTCAGCCCCCGCGGTCCTTATAGTCCGGAACGCACCCAGAACAGCAAGGTCTATAGGGACACCACCAGGTACACACACATACATACACTCTAAGAGAAAAGGTGCTATCTAGAACTAAAGGTTTCTTCGGCTATCCCGTAGGAGAACCCTCTAAATAACCCTTTTTAGTTCCAGGTAGAAACCCTTTTTGGTTCCAGGTAGAGCCCTTTTGAGTTCTTGTAGCACACTTTCACAGAGTGTTCTACATGGAACCAAAAGAGTTCCACCTGGAACCAAAAAGGGTTCTCCTATGGGGACAGCCGAAAAACCATTTTGGAACCCTTTTTCTAAGAGTGTATTAAACGATTAGTTGAATATCACTATAAAAATATGTGATATCATTTAAGAACTCATGACTGTATCTCAATACAAGACACTTTGCACAGTGGGTCATACATGCTCCTAATCATAGATGTGAGTGCAAGGAGGTGTGTGTGTGTTTACCAGCAAGGCTGTGTGGCAGTGGCTGCGGACAGCCTTGTGTAGAGGTGTGAGTCCGTCCTTGGACCTGAATCAAGATGAGCCCCTCCCAGCACCAGCCCCCGTATGGCCTCCTCCCCCCGGCTCACACTGCACCGCCAACGTCAGGGGGTTTCTACAGAGGAGAGAGAGAGATGAGGCAATGGAGGGACGGAGGGGCTCATATATTTAATCAGACAGACAGGAGTGGGGTTATGACATGAACATCACAGCATCATGTCCTACTAGTCTACTGTAGTATCAGTATCTCTATCTGATAGTGGCAGATGTAGAGCTCTCTGCTGCCCTGGTGTTGCCAGGTGGAAGTGCACTTCACACTCCCAGCGACAGCAGGCTCTGTGTGTGAGAGGACTGTTGCAGCACACCCAAAACTGCTAACAGTAGCTGCCTGTCTCCCACCTATCGTTATATTATCTGGCTCTTAAAATGAGATCTCAAACTAACTGTCTACTTTGCTTGTTTTATAAATCATCTTTAATAAAGTGTTAGATAGATAGAGCTTTGGGTAGGTGTGATTCAGAGTTATAAGAGGTATTGGGGGTTTTCAGGTCGAGGTTACAGAGGACAGCCATTAGCCATAGCTCCCACAGCTATCTTGCTGTTAGCTAATTCAACTTGGATATGAACAGTTTGCTAGCTAGATGACAGGTTGTATGGCTGAAGGGTCTGGAAATAGATCTCTAGGATGCTAAATATACAGTGGCCATATGCCCCACAAATGTTATGGGTCACTATATAAAGAATTTCTTAGGGGGTCAAGGTATCAGACTACATAGACAGACAGACAACACGACAGACAGACAGACGGACTAAATGGCTGATTGGTGTAACTGACTGAGGAGAGGTCAAGGTCACCCCTGGCAGCGGACAGCATCTGAAAGCGTCTCACCTCCCGTTGTCAGGCGTCCTGGGTAGTTGGGGTCAAGCCCTTTGTCCAAGAACTTGGCCATCTTGTCCACAGAGCACTGGGATTGTTAGTCCATGAACTTCTCAGACGGCTAATGAGAGGCATGGGGGATAGAGAGAGATGAGGGGACTCCACTCCTACAAATAAAGGTCTATCCAGAACCTAAAAGTGTTCTTTGGCTGTCCCCATAGGAGAACCCTTTGAAGAACCCTTTTTCGGTTCAAGGTTCTACCTGGAACCAAAATGGTTCTACCTGGAACAGAGGGTTTTCCTGGAACCAAGAAGGGTTCTCCAATAGGGAAAGCACGAAGAACCATTTGGAAACAGTTTTTTTCTAAGAGTGTGCCAGCACTGCGTTCCACAGAGACGCCAGAATTGACACATTAATACTGGAGTTGTCTGCCACACAAAAGCAACAGTCAGGTATGAAGAGGACAGCAGATAGAACCCTGGAGACACACAGGTACTGTACTAACTTCCCCTCCATTTCAACATTCTTTCCATCCTTTCATCATTATGTCTGTGTGTATTTGTGCTGTTGTCGTTGAGCGTTGTCATTGTGTATCTATGTGCGTATCTATGTGTGAGTGGCTCGGTAAGTGTGTATTCTTGCTGTTTTCTGATGTGTGTGTTGTTCCTGTTTCTCTCTCTCTCTTTTTGACAATGTATAACCCCCCCTCTCTTTCTCCGCTCTTTATTTCCTTGATCTCTATCTTTCACCATCTCCCTCTTCATTCATTTCTCTTTTCTTTACCTTTGATCGTCATCCCCTCTCCCCACCCCTCTCTCTCTCTCTCTCCCTCTCTTTCTATCTCTCTTTCCCCACCTCTCTTTCTCTCTCTCTCTCTCTCTCTGTCCCCCCACCTCTCTCTGTCCCACCACCTCTCTTTCTCCCTCCCTCTCTGTGCTCACTCTGCTCTGATCCCAGGCCTGTCAGAATGGCAACGCCCAGCATCTGGAGCACCTTCTTTTTTACGGGGCAGACTCCACTTCCCAGAATGCCTCAGGAAACACTGCCTTGCACGTTTGTGCTTTATACAACAAGGTAGTGCTCTCTAGTAGTGTCATAAACAAACATCAAATAAAGATGACTTTGTAGTTTTGTAATCCAGTATTACAGTTATTTGCTGCTAATTGATTGACATGTATTTTSTCCATACAGGACAGCTGTGCACGAATTCTACTTTACAGGGGAGCCAATAAAGACACAAAGAATAACAGTGGGCAGAACCCATTTCAGGTGATTATACAATACATGGCTGGGCTAATGGAATGATGTATTTGTATGTACATTGCTTYGATGGGGTTGTGTGTGATGAAGTTACTAAAGCAGAAAATGCTATTGGATGAGATGTACCAGTGTTAGTGATATTATTCTGTGACGTGTACGAGGGTCCAAGGTGGGAGAATTCTGCCTGACCCCTTGAGCTGGGTTCTCGTACTCTGTGCTCTCTGTTGCTCTTTAAAAAGGCCAGCCGAGACAAGGAATATGTGCATACTGTGTGTGTGGAGGGTGCTGTGAGAACTGTTCCTTACACTGCTAGCGTGTGTGTTTCAGGTGGCTGTCATGTCCGGACATTTTGAGCTAGGAGAGATTATCAAAAACCACCGGGACACATATGTAGGTACGTTCTGACCTGTGGCTGTGTCTAGGAGTTTATGCTCTATGAACGTATGTGACAGTATGTGAGAGTGGTTCGGCATTCAAATGTTTCTTTAAAACAATGTTGTGCGTACACACATAATATTTATTACAATTATTTTGTATGTGTGCCAATCATACTGGGATATTTCCTGTCCCTGCTATCTGAATGAGTGCTGCAAGTGAACTAAACATGACTGTTTTATACCTCTCTGTCTCTCTCTCTCTCCTTCTCACACTCTCTAGTACCTTTTCTTGAGTCTCCAAATACCCGCCTTCAGATGCGAGAGAGTGCGCCGCGCACCCTGGCGCTGCCCACCCTACCCCTTCCTGCGTGCCAACAGTGATAACAGTATGAAACCTGCTGGACTGGATGGCACTGCCCAATACACCAGGCTCCAACATTGTGTCTGTACAGGTAGAGGAAGGAACTAGCACCTGGACACCTAGTCTGGGAGAATTATGTACTGTTTCACATCATGTATCATGTAATTTGTAGCTATGTAGTACATCAACTAATATACTGTAGTAACATCACCAATATACTGTAGTAGATCATCATATACTGTAGTACATCACAATATACTGTAGTAAATCACAATATACTGTAGTACATACTATATAGTATGTAGTACAATCACTAATATATCTGTAGTGCATCACCATATATACTGTAGTACATTAAGTACATCACCTATAATATACTATAGTACATCACTAATATACTGTAGTACATACTAAAATATACTGTAGTACATCACTAATATACTGTAGTACATCACCAATATACTGTAGTATACATCACAATAACTAGCATCATCAAAATGTAGTGCATCACTAATATACTGTAGTACATCACTAATATAAGTGTAGTACATCAGCCATAATATGTACTACATCACTAATATACTGTAGTAGATCACTATATACTGTAGTGCATCACTAATATACGTAGTAGAC
>NW_019944864.1:104319-105935 GCF_002910315.2 Salvelinus sp. IW2-2015 | reverse complement strand
GTACATCACCAATATACTGTAGTACATCACCAATATACTGTAGTACATCACCAATATACTGTAGTACAACACCAATATACTGTAGTACATCAGCAATATATTGTAGTGTATTTTTACATTTACATTTTAGTCATTTAGCAGATGCTCTTATCCAGAGCGACTTAAAGTTAGTACATTCATCTTAAGATAGCTAGGTGGGACAACCACATACTGTATCACAGACAGTATTTTTTCCTCATTTTTCCTCAGTAAAGTAGCTATCAGTAGTCAGAGCTAGAATAGGGGGAGGGGTTCCATGAGACCTGAGGTGGCAGAACGGAGTACTCGGGTTGGGGTGTAGGGTTTGAGCATAGCCTGAAGGTAGGGAGGGGCACTTCCTCTTGCTGCTACATAGGTAAGCACCATGGTCTTGTAATGGATGGGAGCTTTGGATGGGAGCCAGTGAAGTGTACGGAGGAGCGGAGTGACATGGGAGAACTTGGGAAGGTTGAAATCTAGGCCGGCTGCAGCATTCTGGATAAATTGCAGTGGTTTGATGGCACAAGCGGGGAGCCCAGCCAACTAAGAGTTGCAGTAGTCCAGACGGGAGAGTGCCTGGATTAGAACCTGCTCCGCTTCCTGTGTGAGGTCGGGTCGTAATGTTGTAGAGCATGAACCTGCAGGAGCGAGTCACTGCTTTAATGTTTGCAGAGAACGACAGGGTGTTGTCCAGAGTCACGTCAAGGTTCTTTGCACTCTGGGAGGGGGACACTGTGGAGTTGTCGACTGTGATGGAGAGCGGACAGGCCTTCCCCGGGAGGAAGAGCAGCTCTGTCTTGTCGGGGTTAAGCTTGAGGTGGTGAGCCGACATCCAAGTTCAGATATCTGCCAGGCACGCAGAGATGCGTGTCGCCACCTGAGTTTCAGAAGGGGGGAAGGAGGAAAGTAGTTGAGTGTCATCTGCATAGCAATGATAGGGGAGACCATGTGATGATATGATGGAGCTGAGTGACTTGGTGTATAGAGAGAAGAGGAGAGGGCCTAGAACTTTGCCCTGGGGGACACCAATAGTGGGAGTACGTGGTGCAGACACAGCTCCTCTCCATGTCACCTGGTAGGAGCGACCTGTGTAGGGTTTGAGCATCTAAGAGTGTGCAGAACCTGAGACTCCCAGCCCTGAGAGGAGGATCTGATGTCGAAGGCAGCGGATAGATCTAGGAGGATGAGAACAGAGGAGAGAGAGTCAGCGTTGGCAGTGCGGAGAGCCTCCGTGACACACAGAAGAGCAGTCTCAGTTGAGTGACCCGTCTTGAAGCCTGACTGGTTAGGGTCCAGAAGATCGTCCTGAAGGAGATAACGAGAGGGTTGATCAGAAACAGCATGCTCAAGTGTTTTGGAAAGAAAGGAAAGAAGGGATGCTTTTGACGTCAGATGAGTCGAGAGTTGGTTTCTTGAGGAGGGGAGCGACTTGGGCCATTTTGAAGTCAGAGGGAACGCAGCAACATACTGTAGTACATCACCAATATACTGTAGTACATCACCAATATATTGTAGTACATCACCAATATACTGTAGTACATCACCATCGAACCCGCAAATACTACTGTAGTAGCATCCCCCCAATAGTACTGTAATGT
>NW_019944864.1:96209-104294 GCF_002910315.2 Salvelinus sp. IW2-2015 | reverse complement strand
AAAAAAGAGAGAGATGTATAACTTCCTTCATTTCAACATTCTTTTTCCATCCTTTCATCATTATGTCTGTGTGTATTTGTGCTGTGTCGTTGAGCGTTGTCAATTCGTGTATCTATGTGCGTTCTATGTGTGAGTGGTGCGGTAAGTGTGTAATTCTTGCCTGTTTTCTGATGTGTGTGTTGTTCCTGTTTCTCTTTCTCTTTTTGACAATGTATACCCCCCCTCTCTTTCTCCGCTCTTTATTTCTTGATCTTAGTTTTCACCATCTCCCTCTTCATTATTTATCTTTTCTTTACTTTGATCGTCATCCTCTCCCCCCCTCTCTCTCTCTGCTCTCCCTCTCTTTTCTTCTCTCTTCCCCACCTCTCTTTTCCTCTCTCATCTCTTCTCTCTGCTGTCCCCCACCTCTCTCGTGTGCCCCACCCCTCTTTCTCTCCTCCTCTCTGTGCTCACTCATCGCTCTGATCCCAGGCCTGTCAGAGTATTGGACAACCCGCCCAGCATTTGGAGGCAGTTCTTTTACGGCATGACCTCATTCCCAGGAATGCCTCAGGAAACACTGCCCTTGCAGCGTTTGTGCTTTATACAACAATCGGGTAGCTGCCTCTCTAGTAGCTGTCACTAAACCAAACAGTTCACAATAGAAGATGAACTTTGTAGTTTTTGTAATTCCAGTATTACAGTTATTTGCTGCTAATATTGATTGACATTATATTTTCATCCATACAGGCACAGCTGTGCCACGCAATTCACTTTACAGGGGGAGCAATAAGACCACAAAGAAATAACAGTGGGCAGAACCATTTTCCAGAGTGATTATACAATACGATGGCGGGCTAATGGAATGATCTGTATTTGTGTGTACATTGCTTGGATCATGGGGTTGTGGTTGATGAAGCTTACTAAAGGCAGAAAATGCTTATCTGGATGAGCTGTACCCAGTGTTAGTGCATATTAATTCTGTGACGTGTACGAGGTCCCAAGGTGGGAGAATTTCTGCCTGACCCTTGAGCTGGGTTTGCTCGTAGCTCTGTGCTCTTATACAAAAGGCGCAAGCCGAGACAAGGAATATGTGCATACTGCTGTGTGTTGGAGGGTGCTGTGAGAACTGTTCCTTACCTGCTAGCGTGTGTGTTTCAGGTGGCTGTCATGTCCGTGACCATTTTGAGAGCTAGGGAGATTATCAAAAACCACACGGGTACACATAATCGTTAGGTGACGGTTTGACCTGTCGGCTAGTGTCTAGGGAGTTTATGGCTCTATGAACGTATGTGACAGTATGTGAGAGTGTGGTCGGCATTCACAATGTTTCTTTTAAAAAATGTGTGTGCGTACAGCACACTAATGTATTTATTACATTTTTTTTGTATGTGTGCCAATCATACTGGATATTTCCTGTGCCCTGCTATGCTGAAATGAGTGCTGAAGTTGGAATAAACATCGATAGTTTTAATACCTCTCTGTCTCTCTCTCTCTCCTTCTCACACTCTCTCAGTACCCTTTTCTTGAGTCTCCCAAATACGCCCCTCAGATGCGAGAGAGTGCGCGCGCACGCCTGGCGCTGCCCCACTCACCACTCCCTGCGTGCTAACAGTGATAACAGTATGAACCTGCTCTGACTGGATGGCACTGCCCAATACACCCAGGCTCCAACATTGTGTCTGTACAGGTAGAGGAAGGACCTAGCACCTGGACACCTAGTCTGGGAGAATTACTGTACTGTTTACATCAGATCATGTTATGTAGCATGTAGTACATCACTAATATACTGTTAGTACATCACCATATAGAGTATCACACTAATATAGATACTGTAGTACATCACCGCAATATACTGTAAGTAAATCACGCAATATACTGTCGTACATCACTAATTTACTGTAGTACATCACCAATATACTGTAGTGCATCACCTAATATACTGTAGTACATCACCAATATACTTATAGTACATCACCAAATATACTGTGTACATCACTAATATACTGTAGTACATCACAATCATACTGTAGTAATCACTAATATACTGTAGTAGCATCACCAATATACTGTAGTATTACATACACCCAATATACTGTAGTGCATCAACCAATATACTTGTAAGTGGCAATCACTAATATACTGTAGTAGCATCACTATATACTGTAG
Source organism: Salvelinus sp. IW2-2015 (assembly GCF_002910315.2). Lineage (NCBI taxonomy): Eukaryota > Metazoa > Chordata > Actinopteri > Salmoniformes > Salmonidae > Salvelinus > Salvelinus sp. IW2-2015. Next base: position 102,146 of record NW_019944864.1, on the reverse strand, counting down.
TACATCACCAATATACTGTACTGCATCACTAAGTATACTGTGTAGCATCACTAATACTACTGTAGTGATCCACTAATATTACTGTACGTACATCAACTAATACTGTAGTACATCACCAATATACTGTGTAATCAACAAGTGTCTTTAGTACATCACTAATATACTGTAGTACTAATATCGTACATCAACATATACTGTTAGTACATCACTAAATATACTGTAGAAACATCACAATAAATGTAGTAATCACTAATATACTGTAGTACATCACTAATCATACTGTAGTAGTAAATAGCGCTAGCATCATAATATACCTGTAGTACAATCACATAATATTACGTGTAGTACATCACAATAACTGTTGATAAGCTAATATGACTAAGTAGTACATACACTAATATACTGTAGTACATCCCAATATACTGTAGTATAATATATTGTACATCACACCATATACGTGTAGTCCGTACTCACTAATTACTGTTAGTACAATAATAACTGTAGTCAGACCACTGAACCGGTGTTCCCTTCATCTCTTTCTCTTTCTGTCTCTCTCGTGTCTCTGTCTTCTTTCTGTCTCTCTTTCTGGTCCTGCTTTCTCTAGTTCTTTCTCTCTCTGTCTCTCTGTTTTCTTTCTGTCTCTCTCTCTCTCTGTCTCTCTCTGTGGTCTCCTCGTCTCTCTTTCGCGCGTTCTCTCAGGGCTATAAGCTATTCAGGTACCATGCGTGAGCTGCCAGTAGTCCCCGGTGGAGCGCGGACTCGCTCCCCGTCCCGAGGGAGAGCGGGGGATAAGGAGGACAGGAGTCGGCAGAGTCGGAGGCAGGGAGGAGGCGGAGGGGGAGGAGAAGGAGGGGGAGCAGGAGGAGGAGCAGGAGGGGGAGCAGGAGGAGGAGCAGGAGGGTAAGATTGACTATGGTTCTGATAGAACCGTTGATGTGTAGTTCCATTATAGCGTGCTCTCTCTCCATCTACAGCAGTGTCAGTTGTCCCTCTCTGCTGTGACTCTAACATGGCACCCAATCCAAACATGAAATCTGTATTAATAATTTGCACACAAATATCCCGTCAATAGATGGTTTTCACAAAAGTCCAAATTATCCATGCAGACCTCAAGTTAGGATTGGGTCTACTGTGCATGAGGGTTGTGTATAGTATAAGCCTTGTCCGAGCCAGAACGGCCCATAGGGCAGGAGCCTGTCTCCTGTTTCTGTAGCGTGAAGGCAGATACTAACCACAAGGCCACTGAGTTGGTTGTGTACTGTAATGTATGTGCTGTATGCTGAACGCTGCCCCCCTCTGGCCAGGGCGGGGTCTGTCAGCAGCAATACGGTTATGGCWGCAGGGGGCCAGCGGAGGCGTCTCTACAGCGCCGTCCCAGGACGTGTGTTTGTGGCCACGCGCTCCCACTCKGCCCAGGGAGACAGAGAGATTAGCATCAGCAAGGGAGACAAAGTCAAAGGTGTGTGTGTTTAGTGTGTCTGTGTCAGAGAATGGCTGTGTGACTGTCTGGCTGGGTGTTTTTTCATGTGAATTCAAAGTGTTTGCTAGCCTGGGTGCRAGRRTGATACATTTGCCCAGGAGATGAAATGTTCATGCTGGTACCCAGGCTAGGTCTCTGTCTGCTGATGTGAGTGGTGTATGTATGAGTCTGTCTWGTGGATGTAGTCTACCTGTCTTAATGAGAGTGTAAGGTCCTTGTATGTCCTTGTCTTCAATGTRTGCAGGTATGAATATGTGTGTGTCTGTGAGTGAGTCTAAGGTYTTTCCAGGTATGTATGTCTTGGTGAGTACGTAGAGAGGTTTGCATGCCTGTTTGTGTGTTTACATTCCTCTGTGTGTGTTTACATGTTGTGGCTATTTCCTTGTCGTTGTTTGTGCCTGTATGTTGTTTTGTGTATACTGACTGTGGGAGGTGATGGCTCTGACGCGCGACGCTCTTTCCTGTCCCCTCGTGCAGTGCTGAGTGTGGGCGAGGGAGGSTTCTGGGAGGGCACGGTTAAGGGACGGACCGGCTGGTTCCCCTCAGACTGTGTAGAGGAAGTGGCAGTCCGTAGCCAGGACAACCGCTCAGGTGAGGCCCTGACCACACACCTGCAGACACACACAGCATGCCTCTCTCTCTACCCTCTCATTGGTCAGAAAAACACACACACACACACTTACACACACGGCAGCGCTGGCTGCTACACACAGACACACAGGCATAAAAACAACACATTTAGCAGGAGGTCTACAGTTAGGTAGTAACACTGGGAAAATACCACTCTAGACTCTCAGAATGATTAGAGCAGCAGAAACACGGTGTGGGTTGACAGGGAAGGAAGGTTCTACACTAGTCGTAGTAGTGGTGTCTGCCCACCACTAAGGCCTAAGGCTGCAGTGGTAAACACAGCTGGTTTTACTGTATGTAGAGACTCAATAGAGAGACGTTTACTGTCGAGGTTCAGGCTGTAGTCTAACAGCAGCGTGTGACTGTAGTGACAGTGTTGGTCAGTGTGGCAGGCAGGCATCATGCTGATAACACTGTGGTCGTGTGTTTTAGAGAGCCGCAGTGAGAAAGCCAAGAGACTGTTTCGTCATTACACCGTGGGCTCCTACGACAGCTTCGACGCTCCCAGGTAAGGATGGGGAGACTTTCTCTACAGTGTCATACTCAGAGGTCTACCTGGAAATCAGTGAGTTGAGTGATCTTGTCCTGGATATGCTTGGGGTATGTTGGAGTGAGTTGTGTCGCTGTAAGATGGGCTTTGTTAGAGTGATCTACAGTACTGTGTCAACTTGTGTTTGGGACTATGGGTAATATACTGTATATTAACCTCACCTGTGTTGTATGTGTGGAAGTGATCCACTAGAGACTATGATTGGGTGATCTACTGTGCGATGGATTGTGATGTGATTGGGGGATCTATTGTGCGATGGATTGTGATTGGGTGATCTACTGTGCGATGGATTGTGATTGGGGGATCTATTGTGCGATGGATTGTGATTGGGTGATCTACTGTGCGATGGATTTTGATTGGGTGATCTACTGTGCGATGGATTGTGATTGGGTGATCTACTGTGCGATGGATTGTGATTGGGTGATCTACTGTGCGATGGATTGTGATTGGGTGATCTACTGTGCGATGGATTGTGATTGGGTGATATACTGTGATGTAAGTTATTAGTTGGACAGTCTGTTATTAGTTGGACAGTGCTGGGGACTATCTGCTACTATCTGAAATTACATACAGTACTGGTCAGATATCTGAAGTTACATATAGTACTGATCTGATATCTGAAGTTACATACAGTACTGGTCTGATATCTGAAGTTACATACAGTACTGGTCTGATATCTGAAGTTACATACAGTACTGGTCAGATATCTGAAGTTACATACAGTACTGAGTACTGGTCAGATATCTGAAGTTACATACAGTACTGGTCTGATATCTGAAGTTACATACAATACTGGTCAGATATCTGAAGTTACATACAGTACTGGTCAGATATCTGAAGTTACATACAGTACTGGTCTGATATCTGAAGTTACATACAGTACTGGTCTGATATCTGAAGTTACAAGTACTGGTCGATATCTGAAGTTCATACAGTATGGTCAGATATCTGAAGTTACATACAGTACTGGTCGATATCTGAAGTTACATACAGTACTGGTCAGATATCTGAAGTTACAATACAGTACTGGTCTGATATCTGAAGTTACATACAGTACTGGTCAGATATCTGAAGTTACATACAGTACTGGTCAGATATCTGAAGTTACTAAGTACTGGTCTGATATCTGAAGTTACATACAGTACTGGTCAGATATCTGAAGTTAAATACAGTACTGGTCAGATATCTGAAGTTACATACAGTACTGGTCAGATATCTGAAGTTACATACAGTACTGGTCTGATATCTGAAGTTACATACAGTACTGGTAATATTGAGTTACATACAGTACTGGTCAGATATCTGAAGTTACATACAGTACTGGTCTGATATCTGAAGTTACATACAGTACTGGTCTGATATCTGAAGTTACATACAGTACTGGTCAGATATCTGAAGTTACATACAGTACTGGTCAGATATCTGAAGTTACATACAGTACTGGTCATATTGAAGTTACATACAGTACTGGTCGATATCTGAAGTTACATACAGTACTGGTCAGATATCTGAAGTTACATACAGTACTCGTCAGATATCTGAAGTTACATACAGTATGGTCTGATATCTGAAGTTACATACAGTACTGGTCAGATATCTGAAGTTACATAAGTACTGGTCAGTTCTGAAGTTACATACAGTACTGGTCTGATATCTGAAGTTACATACAGTACTGGTCAGATATCTGAAGTTACATACAGTACTGGTCAGATATCTGAAGTTACATACAGTACTGGTCTGAATATCTGAAGTTACATACAGTACTGGTCTGATATCTGAAGTTACATACAGTACTGGTCAGATATCTGAAGTTACATACAGTACTGGTCAGATATCTGAAGTTACATACAGTACTGGTCAGATATCTGAAGTTACATACAGTACTGGTCTGATATCTGAAGTTACATACAGTACTGGTCAGATATCTGAAGTTACATACAGTACTGGTCAGATATCTGAAGTTACATACAGTACTGGTCTGATATCTGAAGTTACATACAGTACTGGTCAGATATCTGAAGTTACATACAGTACTGGTCTGATATCTGAAGTTACATACAGTACTGGTCTGATATCTGAAGTTACATACAGTACTGGTCAGATATCTGAAGTTACATACAGTACTGGTCAGATATCTGAAGTTACATACAGTACTGGTCAGATATCTGAAGTTACATACAGTACTGGTCAGATATCTGAAGTTACATACGTACTGGTCTGATATCTGAAGTTACATACAGTACTGGTCAGATATCTGAAGTTACATACAGTACTGGTCTGATATCTGAAGTTACATACAGTACTGGTCAGATATCTGAAGTTACATACAGTACTGGTCAGATATCTGAAGTTACATACAGTACTGGTCTGATATCTGAAGTTACAATACAGTACTGGTCAGATATCTGAAGTTACATACAGTACTGGTCAGATATCTGAATTACATACGTGGTCTGATATCTGAACTTCTGTAGACTGTCATCGACGTTGTCTTACTGATGTGCTTGTTGATTATGTTGTCGTTGTTGTTGTTTGTTACTTCCAGATTGCTACGTTGACACTTTGGAGTGTAACTCCTCTCATTAACACCTAGTGATGTAATGTCCTTCTTTTAATGTCATGTTTTTGCGTGGGGGCTCAAGAGGCTCTGTTATGAGCAAACCAATTTAACGGTCCTGGACTTGACTGTATGAAGAGAGAATTATTTATAAAGAAAAAACACATTATAATCACATGTATTATTTACATATAATCCTTCTCCTCTCCGCCGCTCGCTATCACAGACAACCACACAACACACAAAGCATTCATTATTTTGCATAATTTCATTTAGACTTACGTGCTCTACCAAAGTGACTGACACCTACATGGAAACTCACACAAACATTTCTACACCCACATCAGGATATTTAAACAAATGTACTCATACGATATAAAACTCCAGGTTGTTTAGTCGTCTGTGACACTGCTGACTCTTGCTGACTCACTGCTGACTCACTGCTAACTCACTGCTAACTCACTGCTGACTCACTGCTAATCACTGCTAACTCACTGCTATCACTGCTGACTCACTGCTAACTCACTGCTAACTCACTGCTGGACTCACTGTACTACTGCTAACTCACTGCTGACTCACTTCTAACTCACTGCTAACTCACTGCTGACTCACTGCTAACTCACTGCTAACTCACTGGTCTGCATCACTGCTAACTCAACTGCTAACTCACTGCTGACTCACTGCTAACTCACTGCTGAACCCTCACTGCTAACTCACTGC
>NW_019944864.1:90323-93572 GCF_002910315.2 Salvelinus sp. IW2-2015 | reverse complement strand
CATTACTATCCATTCGTCACATATCTTGAAGTCTACACACATAGTACTCGGTCCAAGATATCTGAAGTTACCATACTACTGCAATATCTGAGTTACATGACATACGGTCTAAGAACTGTTACAACCAGTACGTAAAGGCTGATGCTCTGAATTACATACAGTACCTGGTCTCGATATTATTCTGAAGAGTTAACATAATCAGTACATACTGTCTTAGATATCTGAAGTTACATACAGTACTGGTAGCTGATATCTCTGAAGTTACATACATACTGGTCAGATATCTGAAGTTACATACAGTACTGTCAATATCTGAAGTTCAACATACAGTACTGGTCTGATATCTGAAGTTACATACAGTACTGGTCAGATATCTGAAGTTACATACAGTACTGGTCAGTCAGATATCTGAATGAATTACATACAGTACTGTCGTCATATCTGAATTACATACAGTACTGTCAGATATCTGAAGTTACATACAGTACTGGTCAGATATCTGAAGTTACAACAGTACTGGTCTGATATATCTGAAGTTACATACAGTACTCTAGATATCTGAAGTTACAATACAGTACTGGTCAGATATCTGAAGTTACATACAGTACGGTCTGAATATCCTGAACTTTGTTAGACTGTCATCACGTTCCGTTCCTAGCTGATTGCTTGTTGATTATGTTGTCGTTGTTGTTGTTTGACTTCCAATTGCTACGTTTGGACCACCTGTGATGGAATCCCTCTCATTAACACCTTAGTGATGTAATGTCCTTCTCTTTAATGTCATGTTTTTGCGTGCGGCCAAGAAGCCTGTTATGAGCAAAACCAATTAACGGTCCTGGACTTTGACTGTATGAAGAGAAGAATTATTTATAAAGAAAAAACACATTATAAATCACATGTAATTATTTACATATAATCCTTCTCCTGCCCTCCGCGCCGCTCGCTATCACAGACAACACAAACACACACAAAAGCATTCATTATTTTGCATAAATTTCATTTAGACTTACTGCTCTCCAATGATACGTCTACACCTACATGGAAACTCACACAAACATTTCTACACCCACAATCAGGATATTTTTAAACAAACTTCACTCATACGCATCATAAAACTCCAGGTTGTTTATCAGGTCTCTCTGGACACTCGCGACTCTCTGCTGACTCACTGCTGACTCACTGCTAACTCACTGCTACTCACTGATCACTGCTGACTCACTGCTATACTCTAAACTGCTAAGCCTCACTGCCTAACTCACTGCTGGACTCACTTGCACTCACTGCTAACTCACTGCATCACTTCTAACTCACTGCTAACTCACTGCTGACTCACTCTAAACTCACTGCTGACACCACTTCTCAACTCACTGCTAAGCTCACTCTGAAATCACCACGAGCACACGAACCGCCGGCCGCCAGGGCCTCATGCTAACTCACTCGCTAACTCACTGCTAACTCACTGCTAACTCACTGCTGACTCACTGCTAACTCACTGCTGACTCACTGCTAACTCACTGCTAACTCACTGCTGACTCACTGCTGACTCACTGCTAACTCACTGCTAACTCACTGCTAAGTCAGTTTTTATCAGAGCACTAGTGTGGATCCATCTCACCCTGCTTTTTTCCACTCCTCTATATTTGTCTTTGTCACCCCTTCCACCTCTCTCTCTCTATCGCTCCCTTTATTTTTATTCATCACCGTTTTACTCACCCCCCTGTACTTTTTAATTTTCTCTCCATCACCCTCCCTCCCCTGTGGTGTTTCCATCTGGAGAACAGACAGTGAAGGGCACTCTGGAGGGAGAGAGGGATGAACAGAGCAAGAAAGGAGGTGAAGAGAAGGAGAGATTCTACAGTATGTAGAATTAGACGAAGAAGAGAAAAGGGAGAGAGAACGCAGGAGAGGAAATAGACATGAATGAACAACCCCCCTTTCACCTCATCACCTTTCAATTCGCTTTTAGATGGAAGATGTTTTTATATTGACAGTAAGAGATCTTGTACACCTCCTGATCTGTCTAATGAAGCAGGCTTTTACTGCTCTGACTAGCTGTGACAGTTTAACAAGGCTRGGTRGAGACGGCAGTCAGCTAAATGAATGGCTTAAATTGATATTGTGGCACAGCGATTACATTAACAAGGATTAGAGGAAGAGGAGAGATGATCAAGGAAAGATGTTCTCCCTCTATACATTTTCCCCGCCTAGTGTCATACTATCATCATTTCTCCTTTTCTCCTTATTTATTAGTCTTATCTCACTTCTTTAATCCTTTACTTGTCTCCTCCTTCCTTCTCTTCCTTTCTCCCTCTTTCTCTTCTTCATCCAAATAATCTTCCCTCCTCCGTGCCCCCTCTCTCCTGTGTCTCAGAGCCCATGGCAGTGAACCTCCTAGTAACACACAGACAACTGTTCTGGGCAGCTCGTTGTGAAATAGGGACAAGGAAGCACACACCACATTCTAGAGAAGAGTGATTATTGCCCTCCATCACAAGAGGTGCTTTCAAATCAATTCTGGTGCACATTGTACATGTTTTCATTATAGGTGAACACTCATGCACAACATAACTCATACACACATGCATGACCAAACACATTACCACACAATGACACATGACCACACACACATGAGTCACAATACACTAACACACTAACGACAAACACCTGCAACATTCACCTCTTTCCCCCTCCCCTGGTACTTTTTCCCTCTCTACCTCTCTCTACTCTTTCTTCTTCCTTGCTCTTCTTTCTCTCTTTCTCTTCTCTCTCTCTTCACTCCTCTCTCTTTCTCTCTTTCTCTTCTTTCTCTCTTTCTCTCTCTCTTCCCTCTTCTCTCTCCGTCTCATTCTCTCTTCTCTGTCTTTTCTCTTCTCCATTCTCTCTCTCTCCTCTCTCTCCTCCTTCTCTCACCTCCTCTTCTCTTTCTCTCTTTCCTCTCCTCCCTCTCCCTCCGCTCATCCCTCCATTCTCTCTTTTCTCTTCCCTTCTCCACCCTCTCGGCGTCCTCCCTTTCATCATCTTTCTCTCTCCCTCCTTCCTCTCGCTCCTTCTCTCGCCCCCCTCCTCCTCTCTCTCCGTCTCCTCCCCTCCTCCCATCCTCTCTCATCTTTTTTCTCCCTTTTTTCCTTCCCTTCTCCCCCTCTCCTCCTCTCTCTTCCTCCCCTCTCCTCTACATCATCTTTCCTCTCTTCTCCTCTTGTCTCCCTTTCCTCACGCGTTCTTCTCTCTCCGCATCCTTTTCTCCTTCTC
>NW_019944864.1:81318-85488 GCF_002910315.2 Salvelinus sp. IW2-2015 | reverse complement strand
TTCTCCCTCTATACAATTTTCACCCCTAGTGTCCATCCTTTATCAATCCATTCCTCCTTTCTCCCTATTGTCCTTAGTCCTCCTTCTTTACTCTTTACTTGTTTCCTTCCCTTCCTTCCTTCTTCCTTCCTTCCTTCCTTCCTTCCTTTCCTTCCTTTCCTTCCTTCTCCTTCCTTCCTTCCTTCCTTCCTTCCTTCTTCCTTCTTCCTTCCTTCCTTCCTTCCTTCTTCCTTCTTCCTTGCTCTCTTCTTCCATCCAAATAATCTTCCCTCCTCGTGCCCCCTCTTTCCCTGTGTCTCAGAGCCCATGGCAGTGAACTCCCTATAACACACATGACAACTGTCTGGGCAGCGGTCTGTGAAATAGGGACAAGGACACACACACCATTCTAGAGAAGAGTGGATTATTGCCCTCCATACAAGAGGTGCTTTCAATCACATTCTGGTGCACATTGTACATGTTTTACATTATAGGTGAACACTCAGCACACATACACTCATACACACATGACCACACACACATGACCACAACAACATGAGTACATCACCACCTAACATGACCAAACACCTGCCAACATTCACTCTCTTTGCCCCCTCCCTTGTATCTCTTCTCCCTCTCTCACTCTCTCCTTCTCTCTTCTCTTCTCTCTCTCTCACTCTCTTTCTCTTCACTCTCTCCTCTCTCTCTGTCTTCACTCACTCTCTCCTCTCTCCTCTCTCTCTTTCTCCTCTCCCTCTCTCTCTCTCCTCTCCCTCTCTCCCTCTCCGCTCTCCCTCGCTCTCTGCTCTCCCTCTCTCTCTCTCGCTCTCGCTCTCCCTCTCTCACACACACAACGGCGCGGCCATACACTAAATTCACAGCAGTATAGCGTAACCATGCAGAGAGAGAAACAAAAAGAGAGGGAGGGAAGGAGAGAGAGAAGAACAMCAATAGGCAGTGAAGGCAGAAAGGCACCAGAGAGAGGTAGGGGGAGAGAGAGGGGGAGATTGAGCGAGAGACAGGGAGGCAGAGAGGGAGGGAGGGAAAGGCGACAGAAGACAACATCGACATACATCGAACGAAGCACTGACAGAGATGATGTGAGTGCCTTTTTAAAGAGAATCTCTCTTGCTCTAATTCTCTCTCTTCCTTCTGCTGCTCATCSCCAGCTGAATCTCTCTTCTTCTTCCTGTCTGTCTTGATGCGTCTCCTTCCTCCCGTTTCCCTGCCTCGCTCTCCTCTTTTCATTCATGCGCTGTGCTTTGTTTACAGACAATGTGAGAGAGGAAAGAGGAGGAGAGGGGAGGGGACGGTGTACATGTGTGTGTGTGTGTGTTGATTAAAGGCCATGGGGGAAGGGGAGATGTTAAGAGTGATTTAAGGGCATGTAGGGTCACTGAAGTAGAGAGGACGGAAGAGGGGTAGGACAAAACGAGTGCAGAGATTACAGAAATGGGGAAATGGTAGAGACGTGAGATGGGAGGAAGACATAGGTTGACAGGTGGTGAAAAGAGGTAGGAGATGGGAAAAAGAGAGAGAGAATATAGAATTCACGTGTTATATCTGGTTTATTAAAGGTACAATATGCAGAAATCTCTCTGCCATTTCCTGGTTGCTAAAATTCTAATAGTTCTCCTGATTTCAGTTCATGTGACAAAACAAGCAATGCACAGTGTAGAGAATCATTGTACCATCTAAACCGCTGTGAAATACATTTTCAATAACCCAAAATATTGTATTTTCAGCTGTTCGAAGCTGGTGTACAAAACTGAAAGTAAAAGACGCAAAAACAAACTTAAGAACGGGAAGAATAGAAATAGCTCACATAGAACACTTCTACTGCTTCTTAGACTTGCTTTCAAAGAAGTCACATTTCTATGTGAATTTGATAATAGATGAATCATCTATCATAATGATCATAAATAGCCTGTATACATATATGAGTTGTGAAAACATTGTGATTGTGATGACAGGATGCAAGCCTCAGCAGTTCAGAGCAACAGTCAGTGCGTTATACAGTATCTTCCTATCTGGAGTGAGTTACGGCAAGGGAGAGGAGTCAAACAGAACATGGCCCTTCAACTCATCCAAAATAGCATCCGTTCCTTGTGAATGGAGAATCATAATCTGAGGAGGAAAACAGTGATAGACAGACTCAGTCGAATACCACTGAGACAGATATATACAGAGATAGAAGAAAGGAGAAGAGAAAAAGAAATGTGTTTTGAGTGTGTCGTATGTGTGTGAATGTTTGAGTGTGGTGTATGTGAAAGTGTTTGAGTGTGTGTATGTGTGTGAATGTTTTGAGTGTGTGTATGTGTTGTGAATGTTTGAGTGTGTGAGTATGTGAATGTTTGAGTGTGTATGCCGAATGTTTTTGAGTGACCGTGTGTGATGTCGTGAAGTTTGAGTGAGGTGTTATGTAGTGTGAACTTTGAGTAGTGTGTGTGTAGTGTGTGTGGAATCGTTTGGAGTATGCTGTTATGTGTGTGAAATGTCTTTGAGTGGTGGTGTGTGTCGATGTCGTTGTGTAGCTGTGTGATGATGTGAGTGTGAAGTGTTTGTGTGTGATGTTTTGAGTGTGTGTCGTGGAATGTGTGAATGTATTGATGGTGTGTGATTGTGTTGTGTGTATGTGTGTGTGTGTCGTGATGGTGTGTGTGTGTGGTGTGTAGTGTGTGTGATGTGTGTGATGTGGTGTGTGTGTGTGTGGTGTGTGTGTGTGTGTGTGTGTGAATGTTTGAGTGTTTGTATGTAGTGTGAAATGTTTGAGTGTGTGGAACTGTGTGTGGACATGTTTGAGTGGTGTGTATGTGTGGGAAATGTTTGAGTAGTGTGTAATGTGTGTGAATGTTTGAGTATGTGTTATGTGAATGTTTGAGTGGTGTGGTGTATGTGTGTGAAATGTTTGAGTGTGTGTAATGATCGTGTTTGAATGTTGATGTTGTGTTATGTGTGGTGAATGTTTGAGTGTGTGTATGTGAATGTTTGAGCTGTGTGTATGTGTGTGAATGTTTGAGTGTGTGTATGTGTGGGAATGTTTGAGTGTGTGTGTGTATGTGTGTAATGTATTGAGATGTGGGTTGTGAATGTTTGAGTGTTGTGTGTGTGTGTGTGAATGCTTGAGTGTGTATGTGTGTGAATGTTTGAGTGTGTGTATGTGTGTTGAAAAAAAAATGGTTGACGTGTGTTATGTGTGCTGAATGTTTTAAGTGTGTGTATGTGTGTGTGAATGTTTGAGTGTGTGTCATGTTTGAGTGTGTGTATGTGTGTTGAACTGTTTGAGAGTGCTGTGTTGTGGAATGTTTTGAGAGGTGTGTGTGTTGAATGTTTGAGTGTGTGTATGTGTGTGAATGTTTGAGTGTGTTGATATGTGAATGTTTGAGTGAGTGTGATAGTGTGTGAATGCTTGAGTGTGTTATGTGTGTGATGTTTGAGTGTGTGAATGTGTGTCGAATGTTTGAGTGTGTGTGTAATGTGAAGTGTTTGAGTGTGTGTATGCTGTGTGAATGTTTTGAGTGTCGTGTATGTGTGGGAATGTTTGAGTGTGTGGTATGTGTGTGAAGCTTTATGGATGTGTCGTGATAATGTTTGATGTGTGTTTGTGAAATGTGTTGTGAATGTGTGTGTGTGAGCTTTGAGTGTGTGTATGTGGGTGAATGTTTGAGTGTGTGTAATGCGCTGGTTGTGAACTAGTTTGAGTGTTTGTATGTGTGTGAATGTTTGAGTGTGTGTATGTGTGTGCAATGTTTGAGTGCGTGTGAATGTGAAGTGTGTGGTGTGTGTGGTGTGTGTGTGTGTGTGTGTGTGTGTGTGTGTGTGTGTGTGGTCGTAGTCGCTGTGAAAGTTTGAGTGTGTGTATGTAGTGTGAATGTTTTAGTGGTGTGTATGTTGTGTGAAATGTCTTGAGTGGTGAATGTATGTATTTGAGTGTGTGTATGTTGTGTGAATGTTTGATGGTGTGTGTGTGTGAATGTTTGAGTGGTGTATGTGTGTGTATGTTGATTGTGTTGAAGTGTGTGACTGTTTGAGTGTGTGTGTTTGTGTGTGTTGTGTGTGTGTGATGTGTGTGTGTGTGTGTGTGTGTGTGTGTGTGTGTGGGTTGTGTGTGTGTCGGTGTGTGTGTGTGGTGATTGTTTTTGAGTGGGTGTATGTGTGTGAATGTTTGAGTGTGTGTATGTGTGTGAATGT
>NW_019944864.1:66318-78818 GCF_002910315.2 Salvelinus sp. IW2-2015 | reverse complement strand
AATGTTTGAGTGTTTGTATGTGTGTGAATGTTTGAGTGTGTGTATGTTGTGTGAATGTTTGAGTGTGTGTATGTGTGTGTAGTTGAGTGTGTGTATGTTGTGTACTGTTTGAGTGTGTGGTGTTGTTGAGTGTGTGTGTGTGTGTGTGTGTGTGTGTGTGTGTGTGTGTGTGTGTGTGTGTGTGTGTGTGTGTGTGTGTGTGTGTGTGTGTGTGTGTGTGAATGTTTGAGTGTTTGTATGTGTGTGAATGTTTGAGTGTGTGTATGTGTGTGAATGTTTGAGTGTGTGTATGTGTGTGAATGTTTGAGTGTGTGTGTGTGTGTGTGGTGTGTGTGTGTGTGTGTGTGTGTGTGTGTGTGTGTGTGTGTGTGTGTGTGTGTGTGTGTGTGAATGTTTGAGTGTTTGTATGTGTGTGAATGTTTGAGTGTGTGAATGTGTGTGAATGTTTGAGTGTTGTATGTGTGGGAATGTTTGAGTGTGTGTATGTTGTGTGAATGTTTGAGTGTGTGTATGTGAATGTTTGAGTGAGTGTGTGTGTGTGTGTGAATGTTGAGTTGTGTATGTGTGGTGATGTTTGAGTGTGTGTATGTGTGTGAATGTTTGAGTGTGTGTATGTGAATGTTTTGATGTGTGTATGTGTGTGAATGTTTGAGTGTGTGTATGTGTGGGAATGTTTGAGTGTGTGTGTGTATGTTGTGTGAATGTTTTGAGTGTGGTATGTGAATGTTGAGTGTGTGTGTGTGTTGTGTGAATGCTTGAGTGTGTATGTGTGTGAATGTTTGAGTGTGTGTATGTGTGTGAATGTTTGAGTGTGTGTATGTGAATGTTTGAGTGTGTGTATGTGTGTGAATGTTTAGTGTGTGTATTGTGTGTGAATGTTTGGAGGGTGTGTGTATGTTTGAGTGTGTGTATGTGTGTGAATGTTTGAGAGTGTGTAGTGTGAATGTTTTGAGAGTGTTTGTGTGTGTTTGAGTGTGTGTATGTGTGTGAATGTTTGAGTGTGTGTATGTGATGTTTGAGTGAGTGTGTGTGTGTGTGTTGTGAATGTTGAGTGTGTGTATGTGTGTGAATGTTTGAGTGTGTGAATGTGTGTGAATGTTTGAGTGTGTGTATGTGAATGTTTGAGTGTGTGTATGTGTGTGAATGTTTTGAGTGGTGTGTATGTGTGGGAATGTTTGAGTGTGTGTATGTGTGTGAATGTTTGAGTGTGTATGTGAATGTTTGAGTGTGTGTGTGTGTGTGTGTGAACGCTTGAGTGTGTGTATGTGTGTAATGTTTGAGTGTGTGTATGTGTGTGAATGTTTGAGTGTGTGTATGTGAAAGTTTGAGTGTGTGTATGTGTGTGAATGTTTTAGTGTGTGTATGTGTGTGAATGTTTGAGTGTGTGTATGTTTTGAGTGTGTGTATGTGTGTGAATGTTTGGAGAGTGTGTGTGTGTGTGAATGTTGAGTGTGTGTATGTGTGTGTATGTTTGAGTGTGTGTATGTGTGTGACTGTTTGAGTGTGTGTGTTTGAGTGTGTGTGATGTGTGTGTGTGTGGTGTGTGTGTGTGTGTGTGTGTGTGTGTGTGTGTGTGTGTGTGTGTGTGTGTGTGTGAATGTTTGAGTGTTTGTATGTGTGTGAATGTTTGAGTGTGTGTATGTGTGTGAATGTTTTGAGTGTGTGTATGTGTGTGAATGTTTGAGTGTGTGTGTGTGTGTGTGTGGTGTGTTGTGTGTGTGTGTGTGTGTGTGTGTGTGTGTGTGGTGTGTGTGTGTGAATATTTGAGTGTGTGTATTGTGTGTGAATGTTTGAGAGTGTGTGTGTGTGTGTGAATGTTTGAGTGTGTGTATGTGTGTGTATGTTTGAGTGTGTGTATGTGTGTGAATGTTTGAGTGTTTGTATGTGTGTGAATGTTGAGTGTGTGTATGTGTGTGAATGTTGAGTGTGTGTATGTGTTGAATGTTTGAGTGTGTGTGTGTTGTGGTGTGTGTGTGTGTGTGTGTGTGTGTGTGTGTGTGTGTGGTGATGTGTGTGTGTGTGTGTGTGTGTGTGAATGTTTGAGTGTTGTATGTATGTGAATGTTTTGAGTGTGTGTATGTGTGTGAATGTTGAGTGTGTGTATGTGTGTGAATGTTTGAGTGTTGTGTGTGTGTGTGTGTGTGTGTGTGTGTGTGTGTGTGTGTGTGTGTGGTGTGTGTGTGTGTGTGTGTGTGATATTTTGAGTGTGTGTATGTGTGTGAATGTTGTGCGTGTGTGTGTGTGTGTGTGGTGTGTGTGTGTGTGTGTGTGTGTGTGTGTGTGTGTGTGTGTGTGTGTGTGTGTGTGTCGTGTGAATATTTGAGTGTGTGGTATGTGTGTGAATGTTTGTGTGTGTGGTGTGTGTGGTGTGTGTGTGTTGTGTGTGTGTGTGTGTGTGGTGTGTGTGTGTGTGGTGTGTGTGAACGTTGAGTGTGTGTATGGTGTGTGAATGTTTGAGTGTGTGTATGTGTGTGATGTTTGACGTGTGTGTATGTGAAGTTTGAGTGTGTGTATGTGTGTGAAGTTTTAGTGTGTGGTATGTTTGAGTGTGTGTATGTTTGAGTGTGTGTATGTGTGTATGTTGAGTGTGTGTGTTGTGAATGTTTGGAGTGTGTGTGATGTGTGTGTATGTTTGAGTGTGTGTATGTGTGTGACTGTTTGAGTGGGTGTGTGTGTGTGTGTGGTGTGTGTGTGTGTGTGTGTGTGTGTGTGTGTGTGTGGTGTGTGTGTGTGTGTGGTGTGTGTGTGTGTGTGTGGTGTGTGTGTGATGTGTGAATGTTTGAGTGTTTGTATGTGTGTGAATGTTGTGAGTGTGTGAATGTGTGTGAATGTTGAGTGTGTGTATGTGTGTGTATGTTTGAGTGTGTGTATGTGTGTGACTGTTTGAGTGTGTGTGTTTGAGTGTGTGTGTGTGTGTGTGTGTGTGTGTGTGTGTGTGTGTGTGTGTGTGTGTGTGTGTGTGTGTGTGTGTGTGTGTGTGTGTGAATGTTTGAGTGTTTGTATGTGTGTGAATGTTTGAGTGTGTGTATGTGTTGAATGTTTGAGTTGTGTGTGTGTGGTGTGTGTGTGTGTGTGTGTGTGTGTGTGTGTGTGTGTGTGTGTGTGTGTGTGTGTGTGTGTGTGTAGTGTGTGTGTGTGTGTGTGTGTGGTGTTTTGTGTGTGTGTGTGTGTGTGTGTGAATATTTGAGTGTGTGAATGTTTGTGCGTGGTGTGTGTGTGTGTGTGTGTGTGTTGTGTGTTGGTGTGTGTGTGGAATATTTGAGTGTGTGTATGTGTGGAATGTTTGATGTGTGTATGTGAATGTTGAGTGAGTGTGTGTGTGTGTGTGTGGATGCTTGAGTGTGTGTATGTGTGTGAATGTTTGAGTGTGTGTATGTGTGGGAAGTGGTGTGTGATGTGTGTGAATGTTTGAGTGTGTGTATTGAATGTTTGAGGTGGTGTGTGTGTGTGAATGCTTGAGTGTGTGTATGTGTGTGAATGTTTGAGTGTGTGTATGTTGTGAATGTTGAGTGTTGTATGTGATGTTTGAGTGTGTGTATGTGTGTGATAGTTTGATGTGGTGTATGCTGTGTGAATGTTTGAGTGTGTGTATGTATGTGAATGTTTGAGTGTGTGTATGTGTGTGAATGTTTGAGTGTGTGTATGAGTGGTGTGTATGTGTGTGAATGTTTGAGTGTGTGGTATGAATGTTTGAGTGTGTGTTTTGAGTGTGTGTATGTGTGTTTGAGTGTGTGTATGTGTGTGTGTATTGAGTGTGTGTATGTGTGTGTCTCTTTCCTCTTTATATTCTGTAGGTGTATGAAATAGTCACATACTCAGCAACCAAACCCGATCACCCCTTGGCCCGCTCTTACTCCCTCTTTCAAAATTACCTCATATCTCTCTCCCTTTTTATGCTAAACCATCTCCCCCTCCCTCACTCACACACTCCCTCCTCTCTCTCTCTCTCTCTCTCTCTCTCTCTCTCCTTCTCCTCTCTCTCTCTCTCTCTCTCTCTCTGTGTCGCAGTCACAGTGAACCATCTCCATCTCTCTCCTGCTCCCTCGTTCTCTTTCTCTCTCTCTGTCTGTCTGCTCTTAAGTATGAACGGGACTGGGAGAGCTAGGCCCTCGCTCTCTCTCTCTCCATCGCTCTCTCCTCCTCTCCTCCCCTCCCTCGGCTCGTACTCGCTGCTCTCTCGCTGGAAGACGAGAAGGAGGAGGAGGAGGGGGGGGGAAATGGCGATGGGGGGATGCGGCGAGGAGGATCTCTCCCTCTCTTCTTCCTGGCCGTCGCTAGGCCCCATGAATAGGAGTGTCTGGTTCATTTACAGGTACTGGCTGTTTTTGATTTCTCACTGGTCGCAGGGCTGGAGGATAGAGGGGTGGTGAGAGGGAGGGAGGGAGGGAGGCAGGGAGAGGAGCATGCATGTGGACATGGATGGTAGACTGGAGTGATTAGGAAGACTAATCGATAGACAGATGGGATGTGTTGCAATGCATGAGCCTGTACGTGCGTCCGTGTGTGCGTCCGTGTGTGTGTGTGTGTCTGTGTGTGTGTGTGTAGTGAGGAAGGAGAGACGCATGCACAGCCCGGTACATTAGCAGTAACGTTACAGCCTAGCTGTGTCTCCATGTACATTAATCACTCTCCTCTCCCTCTCCTTTCCGTGTCTGTACGTCTGCCTTCAGTAGCAACACAGTACCGACACAACTGTCTGATAATTGCTGCTTCTCTCATCTGCAGAATGTGTGTGTGTGTCGTGTTTCTGGGTCTCTGTGTGTGACGGTCTGTGAGCTGTTGTTGATTGAGAACAAGGTATAGGAGGCAGATCTATAACATGTATTCCCGCTAGTGGCTCTGCTTCAACTGTGTCTGCATATGGTGTGTGTARGTGTGTGTGTTATCAATGTGTGTCCCTGTGTATGTYTACAAACATTAGTGTGCATGTCACAGCACTGAAATGGTATAAGAGAATGAGAAGTGGTTTGAGGGGTGCATGCCGTGCCATGGGTAGCAGTCCCCCTTGTTATGCTTCTAGATGATGTTACCAATACTTATAGCAGAGCTGGGACGATAAACCCAAAATGATCCACACCGACCATACCGATCACGTATCGCAGGCATTTTGCTGTTACCGTTCATTACGATAAGTATCCCATACTAGAGAAATGTGAAGTTCTACACGTGCTTTTACACCTGCATTGCTGTTTGGGGTTCTAGGCTGGGTTTCTGTACAGCACTTTGTGACATCAGCTGATGTAAGAAGGGCTTTATAAATACATTTGATTGAAGTTTGAAATTAAATAAGTTTGCTAATATGGGTGATTGTTAATGGGACAACCATCAAACTAGTAGTAGTAGTTTAAAGGATAATAGTTATAAACTGTGGTGCACATTAATTAATGTTATAAACTGTGGTGCACATTAAGGTATAAACGTGGTCCCAATGCAGCGTATAAACGTGTCACGTTAATAAATGTATAAAACGGTCACAGAAGTTAGTAAACGTGGTCAACATTAACTAATAGTAAACAACGCAGTGGTTGCACAAATAATGTATACAACGTGTCACATATAAAGTAAAAACTGTGTTCACATCTAAATTAATGTTAAAGAACTCGTGGCACATTAATTATGCATAACAACTGGTGTGCACAAATAAGTGATAAAACTCGTGGTGCACATTAATTAATGTAATCACTGTCGTGCACATCAATGCATAAACTTAGGATGCAACATAATGTTATAAACGGGTGCACATTAATATCAACTGTGGGCACATATTAGTTATGGAAACGAGTGATGCGACAACATACATGTTTAAAGAACTGGCGTGCACTCTTAATCGAAATTTAAGAACTGTGGGTGCAACACATAACTGTAAATGTCACGTAACATGTGGTGGCACATAAATTTAAGATCTTATAGAACCGATGGTTCAGCAATAATAATGTTATAGAACGTGGTCTCAAAAATTAAATGTTAAGAACCCGTTCACATGTAATGGTCTATGAAAACTGTGTGCATTAAATGTTATGAAACTGTGGTTCACATTAATTAATGTTATAAACTGTGGTGCACATTAATAATGTATAAACTGTGGTGCACATTAATTAATATAAAACTGTGGTGCACCATTAATGTCATGTATAAACTGTGCGTGCAACATATGTATTAAACCGATTCACTCATTAATCGTGTTCGGAATAGCAGCATTTAAGTGAAGAATTATCACGATAGGCTGTGAGGCCATATCACCCCACTCTAACTTAAGATTGTGGCATGGATCCAGTTACCGTTGGAGATACAGCAAGGTATGTATGTTGGAGATGCGTTGTGGAGGAACCATTGTTAGATGATTGTGTGGTGTATTACGCGTAATGCACAACCTTGATTGGTGACAAGACTTATGACAGGGACTTGTGTCAGTATAGATACCACTGGGCTGCAGTCCAGAGGAATTGTTCGTGTGAGGAACCATAACAACCTAACAAACCAAATCCCTATGTGCCGGTTCCCAAAATTCAACACCTTATCCCATATAGATCCCATTCATCCTGGTCAACAGTGGGCACTAGGCTCAATTATGAGGAAGTTGCATACAGATGGAGCAGTCCGTGATTGTGTGCTCATTGGTTCATGCTGGCAAATGACTGTATTTAAGTGAGTTGCTAGCCGAGTTCTATGCCAGTGGAGGGGACGGCATGGAGTAAAGAAGAAGAAGGAAGAAAAACATCAAGCAACATACCGCAGTAAAGCATTATAAAGAAAAACAGTATGTGACAGTAGCTGGTTGAACATCATTGGATGACACTTGGTTAGCTAACTCAGTGACATTATATGTGGGTTGAATTTGGGATGACTGGTTAACTAACTAAACTAGGTCTTCCAAAAGGAGAATCAAGTGCTGACATGCAGGTCTTGTGGGTATTTCTCACTGTCTTCTGTGGTCTTTCCATGATAAGCCCATGTACTATAGTTAGATAGCAACTGGAAACTGCCAATATATCCGTCATCTCCCATACCATTATCCCCTGTTTATTCATGAGGCTATTTTAGGCGAGGCGGACAAACATAACCTGACCCTTCTATTGGCTCTAACATGTGAGGGTTCTTCTTCTTCTTTTGGATGACTACGTCTGTGTCATCAGAGCACCTAGCTGTGCATACATTTCCTCTTCCAGTGTAGTCAGACCTCTCTATGTTACACCGAGCTAGATCCTACGTCCAGTAGCTTGTTGCTCAGGGCAACCGCCATCATCATATATAGCCTAGCATCTTAGAGAGTGAGGTTCTGGAACAACATCTCTGGTCTTACTGTCAACAAACCCAGCGCAATCTTACTCTACCCCTGCACCAGTCACCGACACAAGGCTGCCCAAGCGAGCCCCTGGTCTGGTGCATTATGTCATCAAGCTGACCCCTGACCCCAGAGAGATGCACAGGAAACTAAAAACCCACTGCCCAGCTCTGGGGATCCGAGTCCAGGGCAGATCAGTTAAAATGTTTATATTCATGTGCTTAAAAAATGTGCCCTCATTTCAGAAGGTCCCTGACCCCTCCCACCTCCCTCTCTCTCCCAGGATTAAGGCTCCCTCCTGGTGCAGTGTGCATGTATGCAGGGGGATACCTATCTCCTACCTCTCTCTCTCTCTCCTACCTCTCTCTCTCTTTCTCTTCTTCCTGCTGTCCCCTTTTTCCACTCCTTTTTTTAATGTATCTCATGTTATCGCTAAGTGTCTCTCCCCATCTCTCTCTGTCCTCTCTCTTAGTGACTACATCATCAAGGAGAAGACAGTGCTTCTGCAGAAAAAAGACAGTGAGGGTTTTGGCTTTGTGCTGAGAGGAGCCAAGGGTAAGGAAACACGTGCGATCAGCTGTTGATAGACAGTCAGACATACAGACAGGCCTTTAACAGGCACAAACACACACACACAGGCACACACACACAGATGAACACACTTGGACAGTCTCACTGTGCTGCATCGGCTTCATCAGTCTAGTTATATACAGTGGTTATGACATAATGTTGGTGACCCCTCTGTTCTCTGTCTTCAGCTCAGACCCCCATCGAGGAGTTCACTCCCACCCCAGCCTTCCCAGCACTGCAGTACCTGGAGTCTGTCGACGAAGGAGGCGTGGCCTGGAGAGCCGGTCTGAGAATGGGAGACTTCCTCATTGAGGTGTGTGCTGCTAGGGCATGATGGGAGCTGTAGTTGGATTCTTCACAATGACTGTTATTATGAAAAATCACCCTCTCTAACCAATTACTTGGACTTCTTCTTCTTCCCCTCTACTTCTCCCCCTCTCAGGTGAATGGTCAGAATGTGGTGAAGGTGGGACACAGGCAGGTGGTCAACATGATCAGGCAAGGTGGAAACGCCCTCATGGTCAAGGTTGTCATGGTAACACGCAACCCTGACATGGAGGATGGCCAGAGAAAGAAAAGTAAGAGACAACACAGGGTCTGGAACTACGACAACYATGATGGCGACGAGGATGAGTATGAGGACGAGGATGATGATGCTTTCCTTTCTCCACAGTCCCCCAGCAGAGTAAAAGACTAACCACTCCGGCCATCGCTCTCCGCTCCAAATCCATGACCTCAGAACTGGAGGAGATGGGTAAGACATGGGGGAGACGGGTTGGGTTCTGGGTAGAGACAGGAAAGACAGAAGGACAGAGGAGGAAAGGGAGACCAGGAATACACAGAGAGGGAAAGAGCATCTAGAAGGAATACAGAGGAATGTATAACAGAGGGAGATGTACGTCTGGAGATAGAGAGAAATGATGAGAAGAGAAGGTGAAAGACAGGAGGGATGGGTGGAGCTTAAGATGCATGAAGTGAAAAAAGCGAGAGAGGAAAGAACCCACTGTGCACAGACGTGGACGTCTATTCCACGTTGATTCAACGTAATTTTATTGAGATGATGTGGAAAAAACGTTGATTCAACCAGTGTGTGCCCAGTGGGAAAGGAAAGGCAAAAAGGGGATACAGTCACAGAGAGGTATGCTGTGATGGACAGAGGGAAGAAAAGGAGGGGAAGCAAGAGAGGCAGAGAAGTGACACTGTCATGTACTGTCTGAGTGTCCAGGGAAAGGTGTCAGAACCTTAATGGTGACAGCATTGTTAGGGTATCAACATGGATGAGAGTCTCAATGCATTTCACTGTTCTTTCAGAGGTTCCACACTGTCACTTCCAGCACCCCCACTACAGGTAACCCCCCAAACAATGACCCCACCCCCTGATCCTTCTCACTGCGCCCCCCTTTACCCCCTGACCCCCTGCACCCCCCAGCCCTATAACCCTAGCACCCCCAGACCAGTCCCACGTCTCCACAAACACCTACACTGGCTGAGTGTGTTGTTGCCAGGGTAACACTGCAGGGGGTGGGTGTCACTCGGAGGGAGACTACTGTAGATGCTGCTGCGGTCTCTACWGAGCATGCTCACTTTGCCCATGATGATGATTTATGGGAGCAGATAATATGAGAGGCAAGCGGGAGCCTCTGAGTATTCCCTATCTGATCCTAGGTCAGATTCCAGCTCATTCCAACACTCCCACATGTCACTCTCCCTTACAAGCCAGTCTGCTGGGACATTACTCCTGTCCTCAATACACACTGCTTATTATCTCATGTAGTGCAGAGCCAGGATATGATCCAGATGGTTGGGTAACTACTACTACTGTACCGCCTCCTGACATGCGCCCTCATCACCACTCCTCTCTGTGCCCCCCCGACTCCCCCTCAATCCACTTCTGTGGCCAAACCTGAACCCCCCATCACCCCTTCTCTGTGCAACACTGACTATCCCCATCTACCGCCCCTGGGTCCAACCCTGGAACTAACTGCCCCCAAAACCCACACCAGGCCTTTGTACAACACTTACGGCAACGCCTACCCCAGTCCTCTCGTGGTCCAAACCCCTGACTACCCCCATCCACCCCTACTCTGGTGCCAACCCCCTAAACTATCCCTCATCACCCTCCTCTGTGGTCCAACCACCCCTGACCTATCGCCCCCAAGCTCTAGTTCACCCCCTTCTACCTGTGTGTCCAATCCCCTGACTATCCCCCCACACCACACCCACACATGTGGTCCAAACCCCTGACATCCCTCTCACCCCTCTTGGCCATACCCCCCTGACTATCCACTCCCACACCGGCAGTCCAACCCCCCCTGACTATCCCCTCATCACCCCTCTCTGTGAGTCCAAACCTGACATCCCCATCCACCCCCTCTGTGCCAACCCCCTGAACATCCCCTCTCACTACTCAATCAACCACCACTCACACCCCTTCTGTGGTCCAAACCCCTTGAACATCCCATCATGCACCCCTCCGTGGCACCAACACACCTGACTATTCCCCTCAATCACCCTCCCTGTGTCCAACCCCTCTACTATCTCCCGCAACCCCGCTGACTATACCCCTCAATCAACCTTATTACGAGGCACCCTCTCTGGGTCCCAACCCCTGAATAATCCCTTACCTCTCTTGTCCAACCCTCCTGACATCTCCACACCGCATCACTCTTCGTGGAGTCCAAGCCCACCACCACTCATCACCCCTCTCTTGGTGGTTCCAATCCCCCTGCCCTATCCCTCACACCCCATACTCTGGCTCCTACTGACTATCCCTCATTCACCCCTCTCTGTGGTCTCCAACCCCCCTGACTACCCCTCGTCACTCTGTGCAAACCCCGGTTGCCCGTCTGTGGCACCCACCGCGACCCTGACTATCCCCCTCATCAACCCTCTCCTGTGGTCCAACCCCCCCTGACCTTTTCTATCACCCCTCTCTTGCACGTCCAACCCCCTGACTATCCCTCATTCACCCCTCTACTGTGGTCTCAACCCCCCTGACCTTCCCTCATCACCCCTCTTTGTGGTTCCAACCCCCCTGACTATATCTCTCCTCATCACGCCCTCTCTGTGGTCCAACACCCTACTATCTCAGACTATCACCCCCTCCCATCCACCGACTCAATCCTACGCATCCATACTCCTGGTCCATAACCCCTGACTACCCCTCATCACCCTCTCTGTGGTCCAACAACCCCCCTGACTATCCCCCTCATCCAACCCACCCCTCTCTCGTGGTCCAACCCCCCTGACTATCTCCCTCATCACCCCTTCTGTGTCCAACCCCCCTGACACACCCCTCACCACCCATCTGTAACCCGACTATCCCCCAATCACCCTCTCTGTGTCCCAACCCCCTGACTATCCTCATCACACCCTCTCTATGATCCTAACCCCCTACTCTCCCCCTCATCACCCCCTCTGTGGCCAACCCCCCTGACTATGCCCCTCATCACCCTCTCATATGTCAAACCCCCCTGACTCTCCCCTCATCACCCCTCTCTGTGGTCAAACCCCTGACTGACTGAGTTGACACACAGGCATGACACCCCGCCCCCAACAGACCCCCTGCCTGCCCTGATCTCCCCCCACCTGTAAACCAATGATCACTACCCCTATAGTATGGAACATCCCAAACCTACACTACACTAATGTTACAACCCCTCGTCCCACTACTACACAAACCTTAATGCTGTAATAGCAGTATATATACTGTATAACCCCACACATACATGACCCCTGTCCAGGGTGATAATGCAGCTATACTCTCCATATTTCATGTATAACCATACAGTAGATATATTTGTTTCATTTAATCTTCATAAACAAACATATGKTATAAAGATCTCTTTTCATACAAAAGTCTGTCCTGCAACTGTTCTTTATGGATCAACTTCTGCTCCTCATTCCATATGCGCGTCCCCTAAAGCAAGGTTTCAGGAGCAGAATGTGTGATGGAGCCATATCAGCCTGTGCCATATGCTTATTCTAATGCCATGAATTAATATAGCTACCTCTGACAATGCCCATTAAACTGTCTCACCTCTATGTTTGGTGCAGAGTCCCAGTTCACCTGGAAGTCACGCTGCAAGATAGCACCAGCATTAACATGGAAATGATATCACACACTTACCTGAGTTCTTCAGCGTTGTTTTAACAGCACGTTTCAATTCTAAAGCAGTAGCCTAAGCATCGATTACAAGGCTAATGACAGTATGCTATCTTTCTTTTTACTGGAAAGTTGTTCAACAGTTATTACACACAGTGTTGTTTTCTAAACTGAATGATTTGGCGTGTCTGAAATGYAATGACCCTAACGTAATTCAGCTAACATTTKAGACATTTTAACAAAACACTTAACCAGACTACTTTCCTACCACTCACCACCTCTAAAAACGTGGTCCCCACAATACACAAGCTCACAGTCACAGGGGGCTGTTTGAACCCCTCTTTAAACCCGTCTGTAGAACCCTGTGGTCTACTCACGCTCCCCTACTCTGTTTAAACCTCTGTCTTTCCTCTGAACTCACTGCACTTCCCTGGTGGGGACGCGTCACAGTGGAGAGAGGTGAGAGATTTGTGTGTGTGTGTGTGTGTGTGTGTGTGTGTGTGTGTGTGTGTGTGTGTGTGTGTGTGTGTGTGTGTGTGTGTG